>NC_057864.1:114468381-114768381 GCF_019393635.1 Dromiciops gliroides | reverse complement strand
TCACACACACAAAACATGCACACACACTCACTCCACCTTTTTCCACTCCCCCCCTCCCCCATTGAGGCTGACTGTGGAAAATCTACCCCTAGTAATGGGGAGAGGCCACAAAAGCCTATCCTAATTCCCAGGAGGAAGATGCTGCCAATGCTACATTTGGCTCCAGTGGCTTGCTGGTTCACAGCCGTTTGACAAGCTTCCTCAGATTTTTCTATTCCAGGTGGAAGCACTCGGAGCACAAACCCCTTTCTTGGCCCGCTGTGTGACTCCCAGCCTTTTTTTGTGTGCTTAATGATTCTTGACCAGTCATTTAGGTTAGTGAGTGCCGAAATTGCTTATTCTGCCATCCCCATCCTTCCCAGTGTGCAGCACTGAATGAGGAGAAACCCGTCGACTTCAACTGAAGGAGGACAGCCAGGGAAAGGGGAAAATGAAAAGCTGAAGTTGATACACATTTGAAAAGCAAACAGAAGGAAAAACAGAACTTCTTAGAAATAAACAGCAGTGAAGGAAGCTGAAATGAGTTTGGCCCCAAAAACAGGAGCAGCAAAATAAGTTGGGCACCAAGTTTCAAAACAACTTGGTGGAGGAGTGGGGGAGGGGCCCAGGCAGTGAGCAGTACATGCTGGCAATTCGTGGAGTTCTTGATGGGGAAAATGAGGAATCTGTACACATCGCTGGGGGAGGGGGGGGAGGATGGAAGGGGGGTGGGCTGAAAGAAAAAGAACAGCCCTAACAAACTATTCTAAGCTAATGTAATGTTTATCAAGTTACTTGGATAATGATAGCGTGTGTGCCATTATCATCATCAAAACCCAATCTATGTTTTAAAAAGTTACAGATGATTAACACAACATCAAGTTGATGCAAACAATTACTTAACACACACACTAACACACACACATGCGCGTGCACCCCGCCCCCCCCCAACACACAGAGAGAACCAGGAGGGCCCTAATATTGTGTAGCATGAGGGAGGCTGCAGCTGTATGCAGACAGCTTTCATATCCTCATTTGAATAATGTGTCCTGGATCTGTCACTTTATTCATGCTCCTTATGCTCAGTGTACTCGACATCAACAACAAATTAAGTTGTAAATAAGAGACAATCATCACTTTTGTTTTTAAGCAGCTACTGCACAGAGAATTTCAATGTACGGTTCCTTTCTGACAGGGGGGGAAAAGAGATGCTAGAGTTTGCTTACATAAGCACAAATATGGGGAAAACCAACAGAAATGAAAACAATTAGAAACACTTTACAGTTGCTGAGGGGGGGAAATATTCTCTAAAGCACATCCTAGATTACCAGCTGAAATTTCCTCTGAGAACATACTTAAATATGTAAAAAATACCAGAGGCTGAATCTTCCAAATGGCACCGCAAACTTATTTCACTTCTTGACGACAGACCCTCAGTCATGAAACACAAGGTCCATCCTTGCTTGGCACACCTCTGGTCAGAAGGACAAGGGCATTCTATTCCATTACAACACAGGTGTCTTCATTAATGAACTTATTTCATATTCATCTCACTTAACTTCCGAGGGGCGAAAAAGTACCACCACATACATAGGTAGGTGACTACAAAGCAAAAGGGGTAGGGTGGGGCGGGGGGTGTGATGGGACAGGGACCTGAATGAAAATTTTAAATTGTGCGTACCTTCACATCTGAGAAGTAGGTCTTCAGCATGTTCGAGCTGGGATAACGGGTATAAAAGAACATGAGCTTTGCTTTTTTCAAGTGATTAGGTGACAGTCCTTCCTGCATGTAGGATTCAAGTAGTCAAGGAAAACATCTCAATAAGCAGTAACAACAACTACCATTACCCAGATAGACCTGAGATCTAGAAATTTTAGGCATGTGCCAGGCACAGGGCATGCCATCCATCACTGATTTGCTGCTTTGCCCAAGATGGTGATCACCTATATAAAATCACTAAATATAAAAAACTTAAATGTGGAGTATTGTCTTTTTCTTGGCAAGAACAAATCTCTTCCATTTTCAGGTTTTTGTGTTGGATGTATGTTCACTTGTTGCTACGGAGACAAATGGACCCACATGTGCTGTACAAACTCTCATCTCAAGATTTTTTTCTCCCTCCTTTTTAGTAATTATAATTCTCTTTTTTCTTCCCATGCTATGGAGTTCATAGTCAATTATTATATTAATGTGAACAAAAACACAAAATGCCTTATTTTGAACATTTTGCCTTTCAATACTAATCTAATTAAGTATCTCGAGTCACCTTGTTCCTATCATATTATTGCATGGTCTTAACTGCTCACTTTTTGATGACAGCCAAAAGTAGAAGGAGAGAGAGGCATTAACAAAGCAGGAAGAAAAAGAAATGAAATATGCAAGTCTAGTTCTTCTTCAAAAGGAGAACCAACCAACCAACCAACCAACCAAACAAACAACAACAAAACCCCTTGCCATTCCCTATGTAAAGTGGTTAACTCCTCTGAGAGTGACAGAGTATTGGGGGCTAACAGATCAATACATATGGGTGAGCAGATCAATAAATGGCCATTTACCCTAAATCAGGCGGCCTATTTATCTGGAAACATCATTACCTTTTAGATCCATAAACAGCAGCAACTAAAACAGTTCCCAAGAGAACGTGAGGCTAACCATAACAATCTAGGCTTCCTGAGTCTCCCTCAGATTCTTGGCACTCTTCAGCGAGCTCTGTGTTAGCATGGCTTTGGTCACATCTGTGCCGCAGGCTGGCCCTGCCATTTCCTCAGCAAATTAATGGCTTTATAATTTATCAGAAATGAAGATGCACGTGGAGAAAATCAATGTGGTCCCCCACAAGGTCAATTAAGGGTCCTTCCTAGAAGCTTCTCTAAGGATTGTCTCTAAAAGGAAAGTCTGGGGGAAAACAACAACAACAAAACATAAACAAAAGCCCCCACACAACCCTCCTCTAGCACTCAAGCAAAATATCACACCTTGTGAAAAAAGGTCAAACCAATTTCTTCTGATCATGGAGCAGAGAAAGCCTGTTCCAATGACCCTCACTAAACTTATGATACTACCAGTCTTGGGAGGAAATTTTTAAAAGTTCCTAATTCTAGCAACTAATTTAGGACATCTAATCAAATTAATATTGATAAGCACTCAACTATTCATAAGTGGGTATTTAACAGCATATTTTGAGGCAAACTTAATGAATTAGCATTGCCTTGGCTATCCTATGTTTTTTTAATGGAGAAACTTAATTTTACATAAAAAATAAAAGTATCGAGGGGAATTTCCTAGCCCCTATACTAAAAGAACCCACAAATGTTTAATTTTGTGTCTGTAACCTGAAAAAGCAGTAGTCTAAACTTGTTTTGTTTGAGATACTTAATGATTACAAAGGAGATAATTTATGACTGACATACTTCTTGTGCCAAGGAAAGAACTAAGAGAACCTCAATGGCTACCTCCATTAGACTGATAGAGAGGCCTAAAAGAGTACTGCACTCTCTTCAGCGCCATCTGTCAAAATGGGTAAGTGAAATAACAGTTGCAAGCTGTCACCTATTGCTTAGTGATAAGAGTTTTAGGCAAGTCAAAACTTCTATGTATACAGAGTCGGATCCCTGAATCCTTATCTTTGCTTTCATAAAACTATCCAAAAATCAACCCTACACATTTGACAAGGTTGTGAGATTGGGGGATGGTGAGGTATCCCAAAGTATTTCATTCAGAATATATGCAAAAGAGACAATATTTTGCTATGTGAATCAAGGGAGTTAATATTTTCATTTAAATTTTCCAGTGATCTTCCTATGGCCAAAAAGCATTTTGATTCTCTTTATGGTCAGATTAAAAATAAAATGTCTTGTTCTGGTCCCAATATAGGGGCTAGATCTTTCATTAAAAGGCATAGCATGTTTCAGTCTCTCAAAGTCAACTTTTGGTTAAAAATGTTTCCTGCTAGCAATACTTGGAATTGTTCAGTTGAAATCTGGCCTGGAATAAATCTTTATCTCTCGCTCATCGTGTTATTGGGATTAAACTGCCATGAAAGATGTGTTTCTAATAAACTATTAAAAATAGCTAATGAAACATTTAAAAACCCACAGTGGGATAATCCATGATTGTTTTTTTTTAATAAAATAAAATTGAACTGACCAATTGGTTAATTTCCCTTTTAAGTGCTTGTGCTGAAAAGCAAGTGTTCTTCCAAGAAAGCCCTGGCTGTTTCCAGGATACTTACACACGCACAATGAGTCATGATGGAATAGATTCAGTAAACATACAGCTGTACTGAACACGAGCTAAGCTCCATTCAAGGCCAGGAAAGAAAATGAGCACAAATAAATATTAAGGAGGTAAAGGGGGGTGGGGGGGATGGAACGCAAACAAGATCTGTCCCGGCAGCTCATGTGGCTTTGCCTCAATTCTCTCAGCCATAGCTTTGTGAAGACAGATGACATTCAATTCTATGTGTAATGCAAAATAGACAATAACTGCTGAAACTTGAGACAGCTGCCAGGTGTAAAAAAAAAAAGGGGGGGGGAGAAAAGATGATAAATCCATAAATTAATGAAAGACATCTGCTCGGGAACATAAAAGATCAGAGAAACAGTGTAGTGCAGCTGAACCTAAAGCAGTGTTCAAACAACCTGAGAATCTGAGTGTTGTCTATTTACCAAGTACAATATAACCTTACCTAAACAACGGCAGTAAAAAGGCTCGTGGAAGAATGATGGGCACAGAAGAGTGGGGTGGGGAGGGTTGGAGGAAGAAGCCGCCCAAGTTGCCATTTTTACCCATCCAATATTGGTTTGTGGTTTGAGGAATTATTCATTGGCAGTTTTCAGCAAATGGATTGAGCCTACTTAACAAAAAGCATCTTAGTCAAAATGGTCATTTCAAAAGAATTCTCTCCTTTTTAAAAAAAAAATTTCTGTCTTGTTATCTTCCTAATACGTTTTCTCTCTAAGATACCTGTAGGAAGAGAAGAAATGGACCCATGCAGCACAAACTGTTTTACAAAATGTTAGTAAGTAATCAAGTGGTTGCCCAAGTACAGAAGTTTTACTTAATCAGAGGAGTTTTTAGCTTATAGAAATCTTGAATTTTGCCTGTCAAGGCTCATGAGAGGGGAAAAACAACCCCCCCCACCCTTTTGTATATTAAACACACACACACACACACACACACACACACACACACACGTCTCTCCTTACTCTAAAGAACAGGCTTTAGACTATTTAGAAATATTAACTGCTACGTGTGGCTTTAGGTTTCTGAGTAAAAACTTTCATGATTTGATATTTGTGGCCAGACTTCTGAATTTTATTCTTGTTCCAATTTCAAACATCAAGAACCTTTTTTTCCCCTAAAAAGTCTATTCATTTAAATGCTCCTAGGAAAGTTAAGAGGGGAGAAACTATCTATCATAGATAATGCCTTTACCTGTACAGATGCAGCAAAGGCCTAGAATGACACTGTTGTGCTTTAATTGGCTGCATGCAAATGACTGAGGCCTAAAAAAGGCTATTTTTCTTGAGATGCAAAGAGGATGCCTGACAAGGAACATCATGGAGAAAAACAATTGGCTGTCTGTTTCTTTTGGTATTTGAATAAAACTTAATATTTGATTAAATAGATTCATTTGCAAAGATACAGAATACATTCTGTAGAGCCAAGATATGAACTCTTTTGGCACAGGTGCATCTTCTAGTCCAGTTTAACCATACTTAGACAATTAACTACTTCCTTTCTAAATTACTTGCAAGAGATAATAATGTAATGTCATCTTGTATACAACATACATGTGTATATGTACTTAAGTTCAATATTCTGATGAGCCTTCAGGGTCTAAACCTAGTTTTTATTTTGATGGTCCTATGTTCTTAATTTGGCTACTTTACAGAAGGGAACAGATGTTGCTCTTTGAAGTGAGGAAATAATTGTTCCTTAAGAAATGAATTCTCTACTTGTTTGCAGTGACTTGATCTAAGAATTATAAAACAATGAAAAATACTACCTTCCATGTCCACTTGATTTTATTTGTCTTTTCCAGGGATTAATTCTACTGCATGTAAACAAATGGCCTTGATTAACTAGAACCTTGAGGTGAGTCATTGCTCCTGATGATGACAGGATTTTTAGCAAATAGATTGAAAAATCTATCTATCTAATATCAAATTTTAACTTTACTGTTCAGATTGACCAGTGAGGAAGCACAGAACATGGCTCAAAGATAGAGACAGAAGGAAAAAGAGGATTGGCATGTAGGACTCCCACATGAATACTCCATCTCTCAACTGGTTTCAGGATGGTTTGGGCAATAGAAAAGAATGGATATCTATCTTTCTCCTCAGAAAAAGCATAAAAATGAGGAAAAAGTTTAAAATGGAGTGAGGCAGAAAGAGAGGAGACAGTAAAGCATAGAAGAAAGATTAAAAGGTTGGAAATTTAAATTTTTAAAGGTAATGGAAAGTGCCAGAAAAATTCATAATAATAGGCATAACTCCTAATTCTAAGGGGACCAACATTTTTATATGAAAGTAAGGGTCTTTCCCCGTCTTGAATTTCAGTAGAATATCATTATTGGCAGGAATGAGAGAGGATGTCTCTGGTCTTAAAAGAGGGCAGTTAAAATTTGCTTTAATTCCTACAAAAAGATACAAAAAGGGGTTTCTCTTGCCCTAAGCCCTCAAATTTCATTTCCCATTAAGGGGATTTAGATATTGTATATCAAAAGACTAAGCCAATGCCTAAGGCTATTTTGAAATCTTTCTAATAAGATGAACCTACCAAAAAAAAAAAAAAAGGCAAAACAAAACAGGTAAGGAGAGCTGGAGAGTACATAGAAAGTCTTGTTTAAATCACAACCAGTATTTTGAAGGTTACAAATCTAGTAAGGAGACACAGAACATAGAAGACTGACTTCCACTGCTTCACTTTTGTTCATCTGTTGCTTAAGAACAGGCAAGTCTCTCAGTTTCTAGTTTGAAAACTGAAGACCCACCATCACTGACACCCACTTCAAATGGCTTCTGAGAGAAGCAATGCAAGGGTGAACCAGCATTGCAAGAAGCTTGGTTGAGTTCTCCTTCACAAGGGTAAAAGCATGTAAACCTCTGGGATCTTTTAGCCTGCTCCCCAAAATTTAACTATGTAGCCAGCTAAAAGTGCTGGTAAATTCCTGGCTAACCAGCTACTTTTGGACAGGTAACTAAAGGGTAGGAACTGAGTCAGGAATTTAAAAGCTAAAATTCTCTGTTTAGATTCCCAAAGCAATATTCACTTAGCAACTCAACTCTTACTTAATTAGAATCACAGCATCTTAACAGCTGGAAGGAACCTCAGAAGACATCCAGTCTAACCCGTACCTGATTAAGTATTTCCTTGACTATTTGTCCCACAAATGGTTGTGGTCATCCAGGCTTCACTTCAAGAACGCTGATGAAAGAAGATCTCTCTCAATCTCTCTCTCTCTCCCTCCCTCCCTCTCCTCTCCTCTCCTCTCCTCTCCTCTCCTCTCCTCTCCTCTCCTCTCCTCTCCTCTCCTCTCCTCTCCTCTCCTCTCCTCTCCTCTCCTCTCCTCTCCTCTCCTCTCCTGTTTCTCTGTCTCTCTCCCCACCTCCCCACCCCTCCTCCACATTGACTAAGACATGACTCCATTCTTAACCATCCAAAGAAGTTACATGCCTGTACATCCAACACAATCTGTCAATGAAAGGAAATCTTCTCTATTATTGCAATGAATATTGAAGGGTAGCTCTGGGTCTCCCTGGCAGCATGGCCTTCATTAACTAGGAAAACAAATTAACTACCTGAGCTCAGACTTTGCACTTATGGGGCAGCCTCTAGAGTGGGTTTAGATACCAAAATGTCGATCTCCAGTCATAATGACTATTGCCCAAAGTCCCCAGTTTAGTACTAGACAAATTAATTACTAAATGTTATACCCAGCTGGTAATTTCTTATATAAAGGAAAATCTCAATCTGTCACAAATACTACCACTGGGGGTACACAAATATTAAAAAATAATACTGACTCCGTAGCTGCCTAGTAGCACTGAACACTTAGACATCCAAGATTTTAGGAAATTGCCCTAAACAAGGAGCAATTTACTGAGGAAGAAACATATGAAAATGGTTGAAGTTCAGGGCAGATCCAACTAAAAATAGGTCTGGCATTTTTGGCCTGAAAATCTGATTTGGAGCTTGAAAGAGTTGGAAAAAGACAATTCTCCTCTAAGTCTAATACAGACTCCTTCGAGTCTAATACTGAGTTTTATATTTAATTGTACTTTCTTGCTTTCCAAAATAATTTGCTTTGTGTATGTTGGGACAAAAGATTTTTGTATATGGCTGAACAGAGGTTAATCATGCATAGCAGACAGCTGCAGAGGGGCCAAAGAACAGATCTTTGCAGCTGAATAAATCAGTATCATATATATCTACCTACCTATTTATGTGTATGTGTAAATATACATACATAGACACAAATACACACATATGTGGATATATATCCACAAACATATATAATCCATATATATGAATTTATTTGTATATATACATATATTAGCCCCACTTAAAAACAGAAGTGAAAACCTTTTCTTCCAACCTAATCTTATACCAACATTTATTTTCTTTTCGAGATGTAATAGAGTTACTGCTTAAATGGGCCAGGAGTTTCTGATAGTTTTAAATTATTTTGGAAGCGAACGCTAAAGGATTTTCAAAAACCCACAAATCAACTTCCATAATTCCTCAATTTAAAACCTTTTTCTATCTCTCATCATGACCAAAACTAATATTTAAAAGGGGACTTTTTTATCTCAAAAATTTCCCTAGAAACAAGAGAAACAACAGACCATTGCTGGAAAGATATATGCTAAAACTCTCATCTTTCCCAAGTGGCAAAGGTTTGGTGGTAGTTTTAGGCTGGTGTGTTATCAGAAAGGTAACATCTATTTAGGAAAAAAAAACCATCAAGGATGCTAACTTGTTTTTCCTTGCAAACAGAGACTACAAAAAGCACATTACAATGTTAAGCTCAGACCAATAGATGGGGTTCTCTGTCCCCTTGAACTTAAACCTTTTCAGAAAACACTTTATGATGGAAAAATAAAAGGATATTGCACTTCCAGAAAAAGGTGAAATATCAGACATATCTTGGAGATCACCACACTCAGACTTTATGAGAGACAAGGAGAGGCCTTCAGCTGTGCTGGGCGGATGTGCTGGTGAACAAGGGTGGTGGTTCATATGATGGGATGACATCTTGGTCCTCAGACTTGCTGTCTCCCTAGTTAAGTCTAAGGATTCTGGGGAGGCTCTGTCTTTCCCAGGAAAGGAGGCAGAGGGAGCACCTAATGGATTCTGAAATGGGTAGGCCATCAACGGGAGAGGGAAGGGGTGGCGGAAAGAAGATGTGGTGAAGCCTGTGGTGGTGGAAAGTGGAGACTGATGCAGAGACTGATGGTGGCCACCAGCTGGTGGGCCAGAGGCAGATTGGTCAGATGAGTTTTTGCGAACAACTAGGGGCAGTGCTTCTGTTTGGTCTGTGGAGCTGGGCATTTGCATGGTGCCAAAGGTGTCCAGGGGGTTTGGAATGATGACATCACCAAAGCACTGGAGGCGCTGGTTGGTGGTGTGGAAGTTATGGTTTTCCCCATTGACTGCAAATCTTGCCTGAGGGATCTGAAGAGGTGGGAAGACCTGAGGAAGCTGGCGGGAGGGTTTGGATGAAAAGACTTTCACCACAGTGTCCACAACTTGTGACATGGCAGTGTTCAGTTCCTGTTTTAAGGTCTCGGCCAAATGCTTGCCTTCTGAATGTAAAGAGTTTGGCCCTTGGTCTCTCTCTTTATTACCTTCTCTTTTCGGCTTATTTTCAGCTATTTCTTGCTCCCTAATCAGGGCCCTGGCCCGATCAATAAACTGTCCTGGGTCCAACTCACACATCTCATTATCTGACCTTCCCACTGAGTCCTGGGCCCTCACATCCAGGATTTCCGAATGCATGCTGTCTTCAGACAGGTTACCATCTTCATCATTTTCAGAATCAGTGCTGTCATAGATTTGGTAGAACTTTTCCTGCAGCTGGCGCAGCTGTTTCTGCATGTCCTCCAGCTGCTGTTTCAGCTGTCGGCGCTCCTCTCGCTTCTGTTCTTTTCGAGCTGAAACCAGCTGCTGGAAACTCTGTTGCTGCTGTTGAGGCAGCTTCTGCTTGCGTTTGTTTTCTCGGTAACTTTCTCGGGGACTTACAGACTGCGGAGCCATCTCTCTCTCATTTTCATTGCCCCTTAATGCCACACTGGGGGAATGGCTCATACCCCGAATTATATTCTCAACCCGAGCGCGCTTAGCTCTCAGGTGCTCATCACATAACCGATCCATATCAAACTGGCTCATAGTAGGCCTGCCAAAAGGGGAAAGACACTCTGGGGGGCTGTCTCTTGAAGAGTTGCTGCATATATCCTCCTGATGTACTTCTGAGCCTGTACTAGAGAGACCGCTGGCTTGGAAACTGGGCTCGGTGCCACCATTTTTGTTCATGTTATTTTTCAACAGCTGGGAAATTATGGTTGCTCCTGGAAAAGGCATCATGGCATCTTCATACGAGTTCGCCCTCTTCAGCAGCTTGCGGAGTACATTTGACTTCTCCCCATCTGCATGCTGCACCACTGAATACTCAACATCCTGCTCTGAACCTTGGGGATTCATGGCACTAAAAAACGTTGCTCTTGCCTTAGCAAAAAATGCAGATGCTGTCCCTACCGTCCTTTTCACTCCAATGTCAACTCTTCTTCTCTTGGTTTGCCTGCTTAAGAGGGCTGTGCTGTCATGGTCAGGCATCACTGGACTGTTATTGTGCCATCTTCAAAAGCTCGTCAGCTGGGCACAGCTCAAGAATCCCGGGACCCTGGCCAACAGAACAAAAGGACTGATGAATCATTTTCTTTAAATTTCTCCAAATTTCCTGACCTCAATCCTGAATAAAATGCAAAATGCATAGGCTCTGGGATTTATGGCACATTACAATTATTGCAATTTATTATGCACTCTGCTTGAAATGAAACATTTTTAAATATTTCTGCTCCACTGGTTTAAGATGGATTAAGATTTAAAAAAAAAAGAGGCAAAAACTGCTTAAGCACCAGTAATATGATTCTCTTGCACAAATGCCTAAAATGATACTGTTTATCTTCAGAAGAAAGAGTAGATTATAAGAACACAGCCTCTGACCAAAAAAAAAAAAAGAATTGATTAAATTTGGGACATTGAGGGACATTACAAAAGAAGATGAAAGTGGACCTTCCTTAATATGTAACATGAAATTCAAAATCTCTAAAAAACTTGGATTAAAATTCAATTTCTGCCTAAAATTTGTTGTGGTTTTAATGCTATAGAAGAAAAGTCTTGTCAAATCATTATAGGAAGTTGACATATCCCCTTTCACTTAACTGGGTAGGATTTTTAAAAATAGATTAAAATTACTCTGATTTGTACATGAGAATGGAGAATCCTACAATTTAAATGATCAATTTAACACTGAAATAAACATGAAATGAATAGTTTTATAGACCTATTGCGTTAGCACAGGTATTTGAACCAATAGTAATCAGCCAATAATATAGTCTGTGATAACATGACCTAATATTAGTTATGTTAATATTGTAAACTGTGTCCTTTTATGAAGTAATTTCTTTCAAAGTTAGTTCCACTGTAAAGGAGGATATTTTAATATAAATATATATGAGAAATTGAAATATAGAACAACAAAATTTTAGCATAAGTAAGAATAACATATTTTCAGCACTAGTCTTCTTTCAGAATCTGCTCCAAAAATAATACCTTGGATGCCCAAAGCAAGCTTTTTACACACAATTTTTTTTGTTGTTAAATAGATTCCTATTTCCTGTGCCAAACCAAAAAAAAAAAAAAAAGAGGCTGAAAGAAAATCTGGGAAGATGAAAGAAAAATCACAGCATCAATCAAATGTGTGAAAAGGAAAATACCTTCTCTTAATATGAACTCTCATTGTTTCCCAGGAACACAGTCTAAAGAAAGAACATACTTCATCGCATTTTATAAAAGGCTCAACACAATTTGTGACTTATTAACTAATGATACCAGATTGAAATTTCATATCAACTCTTGGATATCACATCTCTTTGGTTACAATTAACACTATACCAAGAAAATGAAAATATTTTTCATGCTGCATTTATCTAATATTAAACTTCACATTTGCTTAACAGAGCACATCTTCACAATAACAGGGTATATTGCCAAAGGCAGCATGCAGGCTTTTTGGAACAACTCCCATCTCTTTCGGTTCACCTGTAAAAACATCTACGTGCTCCCTAGGATTGCATCTGTGGCTAGTTTTAAAGAATGACTATCCATGCAAATAGGCATAATTTCAGCATGAAATAACCTGTAAAAATCAAGAAAATGTTCAATGCTTAGATAGTAACAATGTGCAAAGCGTCAAAGTTCCTCCTGCCGTCTTTGCCCACGGTGTTTAGATGGACTAAAAGCATCTTCAGAAATTTTCTTTTAGATTGTTATGAAAGAAATACTATGCTAGCTTGCATTTCAAACTCTTTGCATTCAAGAGGACAAAATGGATCCTCTGAATTAAGATTTGAAACTTAATACTTTGCTCAGAATGCAATTTTGAATGTTGTAGATATATGGAAATTATTAATGAAACCAGTTAGCTACAGAAAACCATAAGCACAATTACAAGCCCCATGGAGACATACTATAGGTGCATTTCATGTTGGCCTGGGAAATCAGAGTATAACTGGCAAGAAATTTTTTAGTAACCAAAAAGATCCGAAAACACACAGATAGTGAGAGAGACCACAACTAAATGAATATCAACTTATGATAGATGAATTGATGTGATATCAAAACTATACCAATGATCACAGGAAGACCTGAGTAATTTGAAGGCTTTGAGGGGTTTGGGAAAGGGGGAAGAACTTAAAGGTAGAACTTTCTTTTGACATTAACTTTTCAAAAATCAAGACTCCTGAATCAGTTTTTAACATTTACCTTTTTCTTTGTTCAAACACTTGTAGTTCAACTCCACCTGTAAAAGTCATAAAAATGAACTGATTCCCAATCAAAACCTTTAGGATCCTTTCTGTGTTTTTTTTTCATTTTTTTCTGTTTACCTTAACACCTAATCTGGAATTTCTTTTTGGCTAGTCCTTGTCATAGGGACATCATCTCTGAGACAGTGGCTCAGGAAATTGCATGCTGCTATGAGAAAGAGCATAAGGTCATCCTCAGGCATCCTTCCTTTCCAGCTGCCATTTTCTTTTCATGTCAACTGCACTTCCTCTCATCTAACCCAGGTATCAACAGCTGTATCCCAGCATCTCATATTTGCCAAGAAAGGACTTGGATTTTTCCTAAGGTTTTGGGAAGTAATATTACTCTGTTTGTCTTTCTCTTTCATCCTCAGCATAGGATGAGTGTCAATTAAACACACTTCTTCAGTTAGCTAAAAATACAATAATCTAAAGACTCTCCTAAATCTATCAAACTAAAAGGATTTTTGGAAATTCTCTTTCAACTTGTCGACATTTTCCTACCAAATATTGATGAATTTCTACTACAGATCTTCAAAGCACTTGTACATAAGTTGAGAAAACTTGGGAACAGTGGGTTCCATGTCTTGGTATAAAATGACATGTTAGAATTAATTTCTAACCAAATATAAAGAAAAAATAATATGCAAACTGATTCCGAGAGAATGTGGCATTTAATCTACTGACCCCAGAGTAATAGAGTTTGAATTATAAACTCATGAAGGTAAGGTCAGATGATTCTAGCTATGAACCTTCTATTTCTTTACCTCTATTTCATAATTCATAAACTTTTGTGAAGATGGCTACCATAGTAGAATATATTTTAAATTTATCTATAAACTAATTTATTTGAAATAATTTATATGTATACATATATATTGCATATATACACACATATAAGGCTTCTGTGATTTCATTTTTCAAAATTCTTTAGAGGGTCATTTTTAAAGACATTGAGCTATGGTATTAGTCTCTCAGTTGAGAGCATCTGAAAACTTTTCACAACATCTATACTAAACAGATAGTGTTAATTGTGCTGATTGCTGATTTCCATTGTAGTTGAATTTTAATATTTCTACTTAGCATAAAGTGGAATTAATATACACTTATACTTAATGATAAAATATTATCATAAGGATATAAAAAACAGCATGGGAATTTGAGGTAGGATAAATTTTGGCTAGATATCTACATTATTTCCCTGAAAGTTCCTTTAGTTATTATTAAAACATATATATGATTTAATTTTTTTTAGTTTAGTTATTTGGATGTCTCTAGTGCCATGTAAAAATATCATATAGAATATGATTTGAAAACTCTCATAGAACAAGGTTGCAAGCACGCCAGGTTTATCCAGAAAAAGCTCAGATAAGGTCAAATAAGAAATAAACAGCTTCAAAAGATTCTTTAGTAAAATCTTAAGTGTCTGGTATTCAATTTGGCATAAGGAATCTTTATGAAAATCATGGGTCAAGGGCTAACAATGAAGACTATTTAGTAAATTCCAGGGGAGTATTACTATATTAATTTATTAATGGAAAGTTCTCTGCTTTTACAAAAGAAGAGGCTACTTTTGCTACAGTTATATTTTCAAAGCAAGGCTGCCTGAGCTTAGGGGATTTTCAAGATAGTTTAGGCAAAATAATTTGTTATTGGGGGAGAGAAGGGAAAAGAGGTGGGATTTTTTTGCCTGAATTATTCATATTAGCTGTCTCTACTGATCAAATTACTTGAATAAATTGTTCAATCCTCCATGTGACTTAATTTGAGTAGATATAGCCTTTGGATGAGATTCTAACTGACTTAGGTCAATGTAGTTATGAAATCGAAATAGAATGTCATTAATAGGGAACGTTTTAATTGAATGCATAAATCTGAAGGGGAAAAATCAGGTGATTTAAGTGCCCCCAAATCACTTAGCTCTCCCCAATAGTACTGAAAAGTGACAAATTCAATTCTGCTAATTAGCAACTTTTTCTTTGTGGTAGCTTCTCCTTCCTATTAGTGGCAAAAAATGCTCTGACATTTACTTTCAGGAACCCATTACCCCCCAATTACTACTTCAATTAGTTATGATTGTATTGCCAATAGGGCCTATCATAGTAACAGAGTTCTGAAGTAATGACTACTTCATTATTAAGATTCTTCCACATCATCAAAAATTCTTTAAATTTTTCACCTGCGAAATGACTGATTTTAGGTTTGTGCTAAAAGCAATGTCAACCATCCTTTAAGAATAAGTATTATAGATATTCTGGGTACCAAAGTTTTACATGTAAGCATTTTCACATGTGCTTCCAAAATAATAATTCACTCAATTAGCAAGTAAGATAAAATAAACCCAAAAGGGAAAGCTTGCAAATTTCTCCTCCTTGTAGAGTATCTAAATAATGATTAAGTTCTCTGCAACCTATACTTCATACTGCCCCATGAAGCCTAATAACTCACTAAGCAATAAGGCTTATGAACTTCCTGGCCTAAATTGTCTTTCCAACTTAGAGAGATGCTAAATCAGAATCCTGAGGTCAAATATCAATCATAACCAACTTTTACATTATTAAAAATAAGTAACCTTCTTACAATGCATTTTGTGAAACCTGAATCTTAAAATTATCAATACTATCAGTTACATATATGTCACAACCCTAGAATTTTACTAAAAAATTAGTGATAAAGGGGTTCATTTGCTTCTTAAATAACTAAAGAGCAAGCCTAAGTGTATACAAAATAGGGCAGAACATACTTCAAGATTTCAAGTATTGCACAGAGAAGAAAGATGTTGGGAAAGAACAAAAGTATGAACAAAGGTTATGTGAGATATGCTGCACCTTATTACTTTAGAATATTGTGATGAAACAGAACAATGCAAGGGAGACTCACAAACTCACAAATCAACTTCTACCACAGACAAACTTTGTTAAAAATAAAACAAATGAACCTGCCCATAAATAAAATTTTAGACGTGAAAACTTCAAAAGCAACTAAGAGGTTGTGAGAACTTAGATGTATATAAGCCTAAAGGATAAATGACTCATGCAATTCCATCCTCATGGAAACAATAACAAAACAAAATTTAAAAAAATTTATATACACCCAGCTAACTTACTATCATGTGATTTATTTTATTTAAAGAAGCCCACAACCAAGGTGAGAAAAGAAATGGGTTAGCTTCTACGACTTCATGCTGTTAGAAGGGATCAATTTCCACTTTCTTCTCTCCCACAACTCTATAATCTCTTTCGTTGGAATTTAATTTGGCCATTTACATAGACACGCCTATTCTGTATATACATGTTGATGCCCAAATGTCCTTTCTATATATTTTTCTTTTACCGTCCACCCAAGTGCATAATGCTAAGAAGTTTTCTTGAGATACTCTTTACCATTAACAGGCTTTTCTTCCACAGGTAAAGCAGTGTCTAGGACATCCATTCTGACTCATGCCTGATGCAATGACAGTCACATCCTACTTTCTGGAAGGTAGATTTTCATAAATAATCCACCTTCTCTTTCTTTTAACTATTCATCTTTTCAGTAAATTATAAGTATAGGTACAGATCTATTCTTTGTGCACAGGTATATGATGCATTACAATGATAAACTTTAACAATGCCAGAGGGACTTGATTTTGGTATTATCACCAGGGTGTGCTCTTGCACACGCGCGCGCGCGCACACACACACACACACACACACACACACACACACAAACACACACACACATCCTAGGCTTTCAAAAAACGTAAAAAAAAAAGTACTGCCTCTGCTTTCCCTCTTGCCTTTCCTCTTGATAAGCCAAATGCAAACCTGGGAGGAAAAATGTAAGTGAAACATAACACAGGGAAGTGAAGGAACAGGCAATGTCTGTCTTTCCACCTGCTGCCCAGAGTATATGTGTGTGGGGTGGTGGTGGTGTGTGTGGGGGGGTGGCTGTGTCTGCCTGGAAGGCAAGAATCTAAGAAGGGCCCAGGAAAGGAGCTGCCAAAGGCCTCTTAAAAATATCACATGGCAGTTTCAGAACCCACCAGCAGCTTAATTATTCTCGGCCTGAACAATCCTATCAACCAGGACACTCATAAATTCTTTAAACCTCGACAACCCTCAAGCACTGTGGTTTAAGTCTGCACAGAGAGACAAACACAGGGGAACTTGCACCTGTCTTTCTTGACACAACACACCTGTCTAGCCTTGCCCATGCGCACTTTGTTAGCAGACCTCATAGTTTGATAAAGGAAATATAAAGAGAGATATAATTGAAAAGAGAGGAGGTGGCTGGGGAAAAGGAGAAGGGGAATAAAAGGGCATCTCTCTGTTTTGGTATAAAAAAAGGATACTCGCCAATGGCTTATTCTTTTCTATGCTCAAAGGGAGACAAGGCACAAAACACAGAGACACGCAAACACACTCAAATAAATGTTCTTGGAAAAATTCAAACAAGCAGGTGAGTGCTAGGCTTTCCCTGGGGCTAAGGGAGCAAGGTAGCCAAGAATGCCACTTTCACACCCCAACCTGTCTCCTTGAGTTATTTTAAACTCTTCCCCCACTCCCCTGGTCTCCCCTCTCCTTAGTCCAGATTTCAGTCGGCCTCTGTGCCTTTTTCCTAAAGGCATACTCACTCTTGGCTTCAGCTATGGTGAGGAAAAGATATTGGGGTCGGAAACACTGTTCAGAGCAGCTTGGAATAGCTATCAAAAAGAGAACCCTTTCCCCCAACCTTCACTTTCTTCAGGAGAAGTAAGTAACCTGCTGGCTCATCCAAAGGCATAGAAGTTACAGGAAAAAGCTCAAAAAGCACTTTAAGGACAAACTTTCCCCTTGCCCTCCCCACCTCAACTCCCCCCACACACTTTAAGATCTCTCTTCCAATCCTCAGTCCAAGAAAATAGCAGCTTTCTCTTTTTCCCTTTATTTCCTCCAACTATCCACCGCATCTCTGTGCACTCCTCCCTTCCCAGCCCTCCTAACTAGGCTGAGAGAGGGCAAAACTCTAGGTACCATTTCCATTGGACGCTGGTTCTTCCTAAACACCACAAACTGACAGGAGTAACTGGGGGGGGGGAGGGGTGTCCTTTGGCTCTGGAATCAGCCACCCAAGAACATTCACTGCTTCCCCAACTCAGGTCCCTGAAACACTTTTTTCTCCATCACCTGTCTTCAAACCTGCCCACTCAAACGCTACACCCCTCAAATCAAGAAGCCTTACCCCCTAAACTTGACTCAGCAACTCCATCCAGCTGATCCAAACGCACTCCGCTATTGTCATTGAATCCATTTCTAAATTTCTGGAAAAGTGGCTTCAATTTTTTTTTTTTGCCCGTGGCAACGTCTTTGAAAAGAAAGTAATACTCTCCCGTCTTTCCCTCCCCCCTTCCCCCCTGTTTTGCTGGGGTTAAAAAAGGAGAAGGGAAAGGTATGCAAATGACAAGCAAATTGGAAGAGAGAAGAAGAATGGCAGCTATAATAAACAAGACAAAGAGAAAGGACACGGGGACCAGACTAAGAGTTTGTGGGGTGGGGGGAGAAGAGATGGGAAGCGGTTTGGAGAAAAGGTGCAGAGCGGAGTAACAATCCCCACCTTGAATTTCTCTCTCCTTAAAGCGGGGGGGGGGGAGAAAGAAGAAAGCTTCCCGTCAAATCTCAAAAACAGTAAACAAAAGGTGACAAGATCAAGAGACAAGAAACAGCAATATCAACCCCCCACCCCTCTCCAACCACCACCACCATCAAGAGAAAAAAATTGTAAAAACACACACACATACAACCAAATCACTTACTCTTTAGGAACTGGGAAGACTAGAGTGATGATGAGTCCCACTGAGGCTCCTGGTTAGAAATCATTAGGGTTTATTTTATTATGATTCATTTAAATAATTGCATTTTCCCCTGGAAGAAAAATTTACATGGGTATGAGTAATATAAGTCCTTTTTTCCCCCTTTCTCATTCAAGAAAAAAGCCATTATAAGTGCTTTTTTTTTTTAAAGGAGGGGGACGTAAGAGGGGTAAGAAATACTTACTCAGTGCAAACAGCGATGGAATTGAGCCTCTCTCTCTCTCTTTCTCTCTCTCTCTTTTTGTTTTTTTTTTGTTTGTTTTTTTGTTTTTGTTTTTGTTTTTGTTTTTTGCCGGTGGAAAGAGTGGAAAATACACACGCGCGCACACACACGCTGATGTCTTGCTGCTGCTGAATATTGTAATTTGACAAGGGAGGGTGAATGTGTGTGCGATAAAGAGGGAGAGAGTAGGAGAGAGTGAAAGAGAGAGAAAGAAGAGAGACAGGAGCGAGAGAGGAGGACAGGGGAGGAGAGGGGAAAGGAGAGAAGAAGAGAGGAGAGGAGGAGGGGAGGAAAGAAGAGGAGAGGAGAGGAGAGGAGAGGAGAGGAGAGGAGAGGAGAGGAGAGGAGAGGAGAGGAGAGGAGAGGAGAGGAGAGGAGAGGAGAGGAGAGGAGAGGAGAGGAGAGGAGAGGAGAGGAGAGGAGAGGAGAGGAGAGGAGAGGAGAGGAGAGGAGAAGAGCGAGGAGCGAGAGAACGAGAGGAGAAGGGAGGGAGACAGACCCAGGGAGAGCTCTTTTGCGCCGCTCTGCTTTGCCTGGCTGCAATGGTGTATAATTTCAGAGCGCTCACACAGCTGAGCTTCGCTCCACAAGATTTACTTTAAGACACAGCTGAAGGAAACAGGAAGACTGCACGTCACAGTCTAACTGACGTACCCAGACTCAGCACCCAATCGCGAGGCGCCTTCGGATTCAAGGGGGGATAGCGAGGCAAGAGAACTTGGGAGGAAAAAAAATAAAAGGGGTGGGGGAGATGTGAAAAAGAGGAGGAGAGAGGGACACCCCCCCTCCAGCCCTCGCCGCCTTCCACCCCTCCTCCATCCCTCCGAGCACTCCCCCTCCCCTCCCCCTCCTCCCCCTAGACTCTCTCACACACAGAGTCCCCCGTCCCTTCCCGTGTTGCAAGCAAGGAGCCTTGATCACCATCAACCACATCGGGGGCTTCGGGGGAGTTAGCCATTTGCGAGCTGATGCAAAGCGAGCTGATGAGTGCGGGGAGCTCCCTCTTAGACTTGCTCTTCTTGGACTCTTCTTCTTCTTTTTTTTTCCTTCTTTTTCTTCCCAGAACTGATCGAGCCCCCAGAGAGGCCAAGCGCTCCTCAGTCTTGAGGAAAGAAGGCACCGAGAAGTAGATCGGAAGAGTAGGGTGTTGCAGGCAACTGGGGTGGAAGGATGGGGAGGAAAAAGGGAAGGGGAGTCCACCCAAACTATCTCATTTACTTAGTAATCATGCGAAGTACATCAAAATATGTCACTTGCTTCTCTTCTCTTCTCTTCTCTTCTCTTCTCTTCTCTTCTCTTCTCTTCTCTTCTCTTCTCTTCTCTTCTCTTCTCTTCTCTTCTCTTCTCTTCTCTTCTCTCCCCCCCCCCGCCCCCCGGGGTGGGCTGACATGCAGGTAAGTTTGGGAGAAAGTTGTTCGACGCTTCACACTTGCCCAAAAGCACTGACAATGGGGGAGGGGGGGGATTGTCCGCGTTCCAGCCAATTGCCCTACATTTCTTGGGAGAAGTAGATGCACTTGGCTACTTGTGAGATCATCATTTTAGGCTCAGCAGTCTTCTTAAAAGATATAAGTCTTACCGAACAATTTTCTCGCGTGCCACAAGCAATAACTCAGTTTACTCCCGCGTAAAACAAGGGAACTTACCTAAATGATCTTTTAGGTTTCTTATACCTCTGGCACTCTGTGACTTAGTAATTCGTCCTAGGGTGATGGAAGGAAGATAGACTACTGCCCTTCTGACCAACTTGGACATACTTTGGGTGAGCCCGAGTAGCAAACTAGGAAGCTCTTTAGGAAAGTGGTCTTACCCTCTTAAACCTGGGACACCAATACAATGCCTAGACAATACTTTTCGATTTGATATTATTAAGAGACATACAGAGACAGAGATACAGAGAAAGTCAGAGACAGACAAAGAGAGATACACGCATAAAGGCAGAGAATATACATTTGAAAGGGATCCTTAGGACTTGCAAGATACAAATATGAAAGAAAAAGGGCATCATTGGGCGAAAGTTATGCGTTCTACCTTTAAAGTGGGACAGAATAAATGGTTTTTAATAAAACCACTGAGTTTATGACTTTAGATCCTATAGAAGTGAGGACTTGCAAGGACTGAGAAGCCAGAAACAATTCATACCTTGCCTATTAAGTACCCATTGAACTACATTCCTTCGATTATTTTTTTTCGGTGGGTTGGAGAGGATCCGCATGTTTCCTCTGTTACAGCGCTCGGAATTTAATCAGATCAAAGGTTGTGATCATTCTTTGCACCTCAACTATTATGGCAGATTTATGAAGTGTGTTAATAGTAAACAGCCAGAACACCACCAACCACCACGCCGGCCCCTCCCGAACACACACACACACACACACACACACACACACACACACACGCACACGCACACACACACACACACGCACACGCCCCTTTTCTTGGACGCTTTTAATTTCTGCCACAGAACCGTCAAACTGTGAGAAGGAGGATATTAAAGTTCTCTTAAAAAAATAACGATGATAACTCGTCCAAGTCAAGCACCGCAGGAAACTTTCTGGCACAGAATTAAAACATTGGGAAGGAGAAGAAAAATCAAACCGGCCAGGTTAAATCTCTTCGGCTAAGATGAAAAAAGAGATCCCGGGAAAAATCAACCTACATAATACCCAAGCCCTAAACCTGGACGCACGCACCCACATACACCCCCCCCCACACACACACCCCACCCACATACACCTCCAGCGTTCCGTTATTCTACCAAACAATTTAATTGGGGTGGGAGAGTTTATATTTGGGCGTGGAAAGATTTATGTCAGAATTCCTAACAAATACAGGGACCCACAATGCCAAAGCTCTTATCGGGTATTTTCCAGATAATCTGGTGTGTTGGGGAGAAATTGGGACCCAGTATATAGCATACTTCATAAATTCTCTCTCTCTCTCTCTCTCTCTCTCTCTCTCTCTCTCTCTCTCTCTCTCTCTCTCTCTCTCTCTCTCTCTCTCTCTCTCTCTCTCTCCCCTTCCTTCCTTCCTTTTCTTTCGACGTTAAGAATTAGATTCCAAATAGAAGCCAGTGCCAACTCCCAAGGATATTGGTAGGAGTCAGGGAGACGTGCCCTCTACACCTTAAAGCCATCTGCCCAGTCTGGCATTTGAAACAACAGGGAGAGGAAGGGGGAGGGGGAGGAGTAGGGGAGACAATCTCCCCCAAAGGATTAAGATGTGGATTTTTCTTTCGGAAACAAATTAGTTGAACTTTAGCCTAAAAGTTCATTTCTATTGTTCTGAAGACCGCAGATGCGTGCTACACACACACACACACACACACACACACACACACCACTCATCCATACACTCACCGTGAGGAATTGTCTGATGAAAAAGTTCCTGGGGCCGTCTCTATTCCTTTTCCAGACTCAGTGGAGGGTACAACAGTGGAGGGGCTTAAGGACAGTATTGGTTTAGGGTTCAGAGATGTGATTTTGTCCTCTCGCTGTTCTTTCCAGCTGCTCCTAGTTACCTGTTCTGCCCCTAGTCACTTCTTCTGCACCTTCCTTCCTACCTGCTGCCCTGCAGCAGTTTGTTGTACTGTGTGTATCTTCCTCGGTTCTGCAGCCTGCCTGAGCTGTTCAGAAGCGGGCTTTACTGAAATAAGACCGCAAACACCGGCAAGAGTGAGACAGAAAGCTCTGAGCCTGCAACCTCTGTCATGAGGATTTCGCTTGTGGAATCCTGCTGCCCTGTCCCTTACTGTACACGATACACATGCCATTGACAATCTTTCCTCAAATTGGGTCGCTGTTTCTTACATTCTTACTATTCTTGTTACTAAAAGAAGTACAGAACAAGGCCCTTCTCTCCTCTATCTGGTCTCCTTTTCCCATCTGTTTTGGTCATAGGAAGGGGTCCGGCAAGTCTGGAGACAAGACCAGCTAGAATTATCTCTGAAAACAAGCAGCTATTGGTTTAACACTACACCCTCCTTCCCACCCTAAGAATTTTAAAGTTTATAAAAGTTCCGAAGTTTCTTCTGTTTCAAATTTAAGAAGTCTTTTCTGTTGATGAATTTATTTATTTACCAGTCATAAAATAAGTGTTACTTTGGCCTGTAGATTAAATAAATGAACTCCACTTTGGCATTTACTTCGGGGAGTGTTTTTCCCCCTTCTTGCTACTTTCCTTGAACTGAATGGGAGTGAGGACGCGACTGCATCATTTAAAACACAATCAATTACCGCCAAACTTCATAAAACCCCAACCTGGTTGTATTCTTTCTGGGGATCGGGATCTGATGTCGTTACTAAAACAAGAGGCGTCGGTGTGGATTTCAGGAGACAACCCTTAGTGATCTTGATAGACACACCAGTGCACACAGGCACTCGGGCTGGTACACACACACACACACACACACACACACACACACACACACACACACACGGAAAGAGCAAGGAAGAAAAGCCAACCCTTAGGGCTAGCGCCTGCCTGGCCCCGTACGGAGACCCAGACTGTCTTTCTCCCAGGGAGTTCCAATTCACCCAGGGAAAAGCCAATCTATAACCTGAATTGGTTCCGAAAAAAAACCCCCACAAAAACAAAAACCAGAAAGGGGAAAAAAGTGAAATGCCACAAGATCAGTAGCAAGTAGCAGCTGCGGAGATTCTCTCCTGGGAACCCCACAGCTTATGAGCCTCCAGAGTAATGTTTGTTTAACCAACAGCTTTCAAAGTAAACAGAAGCGAATCACTCCATAGAACTTGAAGTACAAACCTTAGAAGGGTTTCTGGGGATTGGGGGATAGTGGTTGCGTTTGTTTGTGGGAAAGAAGGTCTCCAGAAAAAAGGAGGTACTTCTCCCTCTCTGCGTCCCCTCCCCGCCCATCCGTCTCCTCCAGGAGGCCCTAGATGCGTCCAAACCAAATGCAGCCAAAGAGGAAAACACAATCTTCAAATTCCGAGGTTCAAATACTCGGGCTACCCCTCCCAATTCTCCCCTCCTCAATCACATACTTCGAGGAATCGCCTTTCAACTATTACTTTACAATATCCCCCCCACACACACACACACACGGGGGAGGGGGGAGAAAAAAAAAAGAGGGAATTTCCCTGTCCTGGATGCTTATGGAAGAGGGTCTAAAATGCATCTCTTCCAAGCCAACCCTGGCTTTGCCTCAGGCACCAAACTTTCCAGTACCAAGATATTAACAGATGGTGGTAAGCACATGGTGAGATGTTACTTACATAATCCAGCCATTTCGCTTGGGCCTTAGAGAGGGAAAGGCACTCACCAGGCAGCCGCGCATTTTGAATTGTGTTTGTTCCGCCCCCCTTCCCACTCCCCCATTCCCTTATCCACCCCCCTTTCACCTCCCCCCCCCCGCACCCCATCTCTCACTGGTTCAGAATGAGGGGGGCAGGATTTGAGGAAAAAATAACCCACTCATACTAAGGTTTTAAGTCAACACACCAATGAAGAAGCTGGAGGCTCAAGGACGGGGGTGGGGGGAGGAAGTGGAGGAATTGGCTTCTAAGAGGGAACTGCTTGCCCTTTTTCACCCCAGGGTCCCTACTGCATTGAAAATGATACGATTTACCGGGCCTCCAGTCCCAAGCCTTCCCCAAGATACAGATTAGCATTTCATTAGCTCTCCATGAATCCCAGTGGAAGACGGGACAGCAGCCTATGAGGACGAGGGAATAGGGGGTCAAAAATTCCTAGAGGGAGAGGGACACGGCAACGCGCGGAGAACAGAAAAGTTCCCGAGGCGAACCTATTTGGCTTTGGCACTGCTACGATTTGAGGACTTTAAAAAATCTTAGACAACTTTGTCTTTATTATTGGGTCCGCGGCTCATTAGACCTGCCTGCCGAGCGTTCTGCCCGTGTGCAGAGTAACACCTCTGACCAAGGGCCTGCTATGAGCTCAGAGTTTCGGGCTTTGGGGGCCGCCTGGGCAATGGATGAACTCCCATTCCAGCTTGGCAGATGTAAGGGGAGTTTTCTTCCCATCGGCTCACTTTCCCTAATCGACAACCCCGCTTTAAGCCCCCACCCTATCTTGTCCAGTGAGTATGTGTCGCTTTCTCCTAAGCTGGGAAGCGACGGACATTGCTGGAGGTTAGCACCCTCCTCTGGTACTGAAGGCCTCACCGACCTGAGAATTCGGAGGGCTTGATTGCACCATTCATTCTGGACTCGCCCCTCCCCTATCTCCTGGGGGTTGGGTTCTACTCACTTCCCAAACAGCTTGCCCATCTCCCCACCCCGCAGTGGCCCTACCATTGTCTGGCGAAAGGAGACAGCCTTCCTAGTCAATGTTCCCTCTTGTTGGTCCTTCCTTCCATCCCCACTGGGCCCAGAGCTTTCTTCCTCAGCGAGATGCCCCGGGGGCAGGGGGAGGGGGAGGAGGAAGGATGCAGGAGGGAGGAGGGGACACTCAGAGGAGGCACCTGCTTCTTGCAAAGCCAAGAAGGGAAGAGAGGAAAATCTATGATCACCCTTAAATTGTCTTTCGTCCCATGTGTCCCCAGTTCATTATTGACTGCTATTCATAGCTTTCTATGGGTGTGGTTAGTGAGGGAACATGCATAGAACTTGAGTGTTCCTGGTGGGGGGTGGGGTGGGGTGGAATAAGGGTGGGGGTAGTCTTTACTCCCAGGCTGAGAAAGATCTGAAAGAAAGAGATTTCTGACGTTTTTATGTTCCTAAAGGGGATAAAAATCCTCCCCCTCCCGTCTCACCACCTTCGATTTCTTTAACATTACATGTTGTGACCCACTGTTCTGTTTGTGGCCACAAATCTGGAGGCTAATTGCTTGTGACTCACAGGTCTCCTTAGCTGTCCTTTGCTTTCTTTGCCTTTTCTTAATCATTCCAAGGGTGCAAATTCAGGGGACATATATTTTTTTAATGGGCTTTGGTCAGAAGAGCTTGATTTATCTGCAGTGTTTGTAGCCCTCAAAAGGTTTATTCACAAGGAGAGGGTTTGAAAGGGCTAGGTGCTGGGGAGACTAGCTGATGAAGGATAGAAATTATCTTCCTGTTGGTATTTTGAACAAAATAACAACCCAAGAGGGTTGCATTTTGTTGAGTCAAGAAAAGACAAAGGCACTTGTGATGAAAAGCCAGAATCACACTATTTTACAAGTACATTTTTTATTTTATTTTTAGGGGGGAGGGAAGGATCTAAATGTCTGGCATCATTTTAAGATCAAAGGGAAAGTACATAAGATTCCTGGTCTCAAAATTGACATTTAAGAACGTCTAAAATGGGTTCTCCAACATGCACAATGACTCTTCCACTAACCATTTCAACCTCTCTAGGTCTTAGTTTCTTCCTCTGGAAGAATGTGCTCTGGCAGGGTTAGACTGCTTTAACATTCTTTGATTCTATGATGCTGTCCTGGGGTAGAATTATGTGACTTACCTTTGTGTACATAAATATGTACAATATTCAAAGATACACTCACATGATCAATAGTTTTCTCATGAAAACAGACACTCATACAATCTCTATGAATGCACACATCGAAGTGATCTTAGCTATTCTCATCTATTTAAGCCCCCCTTTTTATGTAGTAAAGGAAAAGTCAAGGATTTTGTGAATGTTAAGAATCAAGGCCTCACAAACACTGAATCTACAATTTTTAGGAAGTTCCATTTACAGGCGAAAGGAATTGCAAAGTTTGCATTCTGCTTTAATTTTTTCTTTTTACCCTCCCTGCTTTGTAAATATCAAGGACCTCAAAGAGAAAACTGCCTACCAGACCAAAGAAACCACAGGACAAGAAACCCTATTCAAAAGGAAACAAAAAGTACCAGTGTTTCCATCTCAAAAGACAAATGTACAACATATTTCATATATTTTGAATTAATGAACCCATTTCTACATAAATTAAACTACTTGATACTATTGTATGCAAAAGAGATAGAGACATTATACAAATGAAAAAGGTAACATAATCAAGACAATAAATTTAATAACTGGAAGTCATCCAAAGACCCATGTGATGTAGGACAATTCACTTAACCCCTCTGGGTCTCAGTTTCTTTATCTATAAAATAAGGGGATTGGACTAGGTGACCTCTAAGATTTCTTTTGTATCTAGATTTATGATTATATGATTTCTCAGCAGGGCTAAAACCTAAAGGTTATATCTCTGGTTGTACTTCTTAAAAACACTAATGTAGCTTGGGACCAGAAAAGAGAAGACTTGGACAAAGAAGGTGGGAAGAATGAAAATCCGCAAATATTTGAAGTCTATCATATGAAAGATAGATTAGATAGCTTCCTTTGTCCCAGAGGGGAGAACTAGTAGGGTGGGAATTACAAGGAGACAGATTTTGGCTTAATACAAGGAAAAACTAACTTCTTAAAAATTAAAGTTGTTCAAATTTTCTCAAGAGGTAGAGTTCCCAGTTACTGAAGGGCTTCAAGAAGAAGCTACATGACCACTTGTCAAGGAAATAGTGGGGATTCATGTTACAAGCTGAATCTGTCCTAATACAGTGGTTCTTAAATATTTTTGTTTTTTTGGTTTTGATTATAGACTCCAATTCCCCCTCCCCCTCCAAGTTTATAGACTACTTGAAATCTCTCCATGGACCTAAGTTAAAAACCCATCTATCAGCATATCAGAATAAAACCAAGCCAAACCAAAACACTGTATACATGGTGTCAAAGAATATGAGTTCACTAACTTAGGAAAGCTATAAATTCTTTAGACCTCAGTTTCCTTGTCTGTAAAATGACAGATTTGTACTAGATAATTCCTAAGGTCCCTTCTAGCTTTAAATCTGATGATTCCATGTTTTCTGAGGTCCTTTCTGACTCTGTGCTTTTATGAGAAATGAAATGGGAAATAGTAAAGAACAATCCAATCTAACATTATCAGGACACCATTAATGTTCTAAAGTTTGTGAATAAATTATGTGTCCTAAGCAAGATCTTTTGCCTTCTCTCAGAAGAAAGGAAGAAAGTATTCACTCTGTGTGTGTGTGTGTGTGTGTGTTCCTGTGCTCAGAAAATAGGAAGGTAAGGCAGGGAAAGAGATTTGAGGGTATAATAGACATCTATGGACCTAGAACTTGACTTAAAGGATAAGTGAAGTGGAAACATTTCTTTGAAACATGAAAACTTTGAAGGGCTAGTCTTGCTTTAATTTTATTCTTCTCCCCGCCCTCCAGATACAGAGAGACACAGAAATTGATACAAACAAAAAGGGAATGAGCAAAAGGTATTCACACAGCCCAGCAATTCTTTGCATCCCAGGTGAAAAATATGACAAATACAAAGCTCTTAGATCTGGGATATTCAAGATTAGGGAATAAAATCATCCTCCAAATAATCATCATATAAATAATAATGGAAAATAAAACATCTGGGAGATAGTTGTAGGAAGCCAGATGCTATCAGCCTGCTCCCTCTAGATGAAACACCAGAGCAGTTAAATGTCTGCTTATGTCAGTATGCATGCATGTGTGCATATTTGCATAGGTGTGTTTTTAAATAGGGAAAAGAAGGGATTGGATGTGGAATGTAGCATCAGTTGTTTGGGCATGCCTTCTCTCTTCCACAGCTTCTAGTCTTGTAGAAGGGATTTACATAGAGGAGAGTCAGAACACTGAGAGGCAAAGGGAATAGGACTGAGGAAAGATAAATTTAACAGATGAACTGTGCCATCTTGTACACTATCATCTCTTATCTTATACTTTTCTCCCTATTCTTGTATAGACATTTGAAGATGTTTACTCAACCTGAGACCTGTCTAACTTCTCACCTGAAGAGTGTGAGGAAGAAGATATGAGAATGGAGGAAGAAGGGACAGGGGGAGGAGAGGGTGGAGAGTGGCCCAATGGGATATATTCACTGTCCCTCTCCTTACACTCCTGACTATCTGATGGGATTGCTCCCCATTTTCCATTAAAAGACTGGAGAACTTGTTTGTCACGCCAAGGAGTAGTTACTCCTTCCCACATCTTGTTCCTTTAACCTCTATGATTCTGGAGAATTAGTTCAATTTAATTTTAGCTCAGTCCTGATGAAAGTAAGGAATCTTTTCAGAAACTTGAATCCCTCTGGAGCTAGACAAAGTTCTGTTTCTTCTGCACTCTGTAGTTCTCCCATTAGCCCAGTTTCTCCATCATTCTTATTTCTTCCCATGTAGGATGAACTTGCTTCTATGAGAACTTCTTTAACTGCCTCATAGAAGATGGATTAAGAAAATTATAGGCAAATGTTATTCCTTCTCTTCCTGGACATGAAGCATGGGATCAGATCCAAGTTTGCAAGTTCTTATATTTTATTCTCTGAGATTCCCAAATCTGGGCCAGTAACTCTAGAAGTTGAGGACTAAACTCAAAGAACTCAATGCTTCCTTTTCAAAATCTTCTGGGACAACTGAAGAGAGAGGAAAACTCATAGTCATAGTATTTTAGAGCTAGATAGGTCTTCAATCAATCATCAAGAACTAGTTCTATACCAGGAACTCTGATAGAAGCTGAGGTTACAAATACAAGGAATGAAATGATCATCTAGCCCAATTCCTTCGTTTTATAGATGAGGAAACAAAGGTCAATCGAGGTTAAGTGACTTGTTCAATGTCACAAAGATGGTAAATGTTGAACTAGGAAGAGAACAAGTATTTATTGTCTACTACATGCCAGGCACTGTGCTAAGCATTTTACAAATCTTATCTCATTTGATCCTCACAATTCTGAGAGGTAGGTGCTATCATTACTCCCATTTTACAGCTGAGGAAAGTGAGACAGGCAGCACTTAAATAACTTGCCCAGGGTCACACAACTAGTAAGGCTGTGCAGCTGGCTGAGGCTGAATCTGAAGGCAGGTCTCCCTGTTTCCAGGCCCAGCACTCTATCTGCTTCACCCACCTACCTGGGGTACTAGAAACCAGGTCTGTAAACTACCAATATCGTGCTCCTACTCACATAGAACTTTTCTGATTATTGACATCGGGAATTCCTTTTGTGTATGAACTGCACTTGGATGGCAAGTGAGGCCCCTTCTGACTCTCAAATTCTATCATTTTGTAATTCTGAGATACTATATCAAATATCTTGCTTGGTAATATTCTGTTATAAATTAAAAAAAAAACCCAAACAACCTTCCCCAACTGTTCCTTCCCCCTTTCTTCATCCCTTTGTCCCTTCTGTGTCTAGCCATATGATCAAGACAAGGGGCCTGGGACACATGTTTCTCTTTCTTTCTTTTTCTTTTTTAGGGCAATGAGAGTTAAGTGACTTGCCCAGGTTCACACAGCTAGTAAGTGTCAAGTGTCTGAGGCTGGATTTGAACTCAGGTCCTCCTGAATCCAGGGCTGGTGCTTTATCCACTGTGCCACCTAGCTGCCCCCAGGGACACATGTCTCTTAATTGCTTCATCTCAACAAAAGTTAGAGGTATGCAGAAGTGCTCATTTTACTTCCTATACACACATTCACATATACACATGTTACATATACACAAACATAGATAGATGTGTATATGCTGTATGTATACACACATACACGTACACACATATACAAACACACATATATACTATGCCTTCTCATGGCACATGCTCTCCCATTTGCCTGTATAATTTCGAGGTGAACTCTTTCGTGCATCTGGTGGTCCCATTAGAAAAAAAAACATCACAAGCTCTCCTAAATCCATACCCTCACTCAAATAAAGTCATTGCATTGAGGGGGTAAAAATGAAACCATCCATGTGGTGGTTTGCTGCGCACAGCAGGAGGTAGATGAATTCAAGGATTCTTGTATTGCTGAAAATAGAATTGTAAAAAAAATAATAATAAGGGGGGGGCTGGAGAAAGTGAACGAAACTAATCCTATTAAACGTGGTAGCATGTTTCTGTGGCACGCAGGGAGAGATTAAGCACAGGAAAAGGGATAAGTGCTGCTTCAGTTTCACTAAACTAATGTGACAACTTGTCATTGGAAATCTTTACAGCTTGTTAGCAGATGACTAGCTGATTCAGACGTGTTTGTTACCATTTCCTTTGTGTCCCCGGTGAGTTTTTTTAAAATTTTTCTTTCTTTTCCTGTTCCTTTCTTACCCACGCTGCTCTGTTTTGCTTTTTAATCCTTCGTGTCTCCTTCAAGTCAAAACATTTAGCTGGCTTTAATCAAGATTTGGTTTGGAAGATGTCCCTTGACCTTTTCTCGGCTCCCAGTAGCCTCAAAGGGGTTCTCACTCACTCATTAACCTAAAGGGCTCCCATGGCTTGAGAAATCTTGCTTTACTGGGATGAAGTGTCTCCTCTGCAATACTCTCCCTTTCTCATCTGTTCTCTCCCCTTCTCGTCTTTCCTTTTCCCTTCTTCCTTTTCCATTTCCTCCCTTACTGTCCTCATCTTTTTTCCCTTTCCTTTTTTCTTTTTCTCTGCTTTTTTTTCTTTCTCCTTTTACTATCCCCATTCCTTCTCCCTTTGCACCCCCACCCCCAAAGTCCACTTCCCCCTCACATTTATTGTACTTCAATAACTATCTTATTTTTTCCTTCCTTCAGATAAGGACAGGCAAATTCATATAGGAAAAGTAATGAGCCCCTGCCAATTTCCATTCCGTAAGTTGCTCCCTAGGGTTGGGGGTGGGGAGGACAAAGGGCTTGTCCAAACCAAGAGGAAGCAAGAGCTTTTAGACTTGGTCATTTTCTTTTCCAAAGCAGGTGTCTAGCTTGTTTGTAATGGTAGCTCACTCTCTCTCTTTTTTCTTTTGCATCACCCTCTCTCGCTTTCCTCTCTCCCCTTCCTCCCTCCACCCTCCCCACCAGCTTTCCCCACAGACTTACCACCAGAGGCGAGATGTTGAGTCAATGGAAAAACAACATTCGCCAACATTAAAGAGAGGCTGTTTAGAAAAGGAAGGCCCTGCTGAGGTGCAGAGGAAGCCTGTGTATTAACACTGGCCACCTCTTATCTGGGGCAGCTGGGCCTGAATCTACCCTTGGTAATTCCCTGGTTTTGCCAAGAGGCATTCAGGGGGCAACCACCTTGATGTGGGCTAATTATTGCCCCTCAAGGGATCACCAGGTCCTTTGTAGACACAACTTGTGGTTTGGAGTTCTTCTTTTTTTCTCTCCACCCAGTACCTTAGGTTAAAACCTGGGTCATTAAGCAGAATTCTGAAGAAGGGGTCATCTTTTAGGATACCATCTCCAGAAATGATCCCAGTTTGTGCCCTAAGCTACCCCTTCTTTTTTGTAGGATCTCAGTTACTTTGGGGGCTATTTGAGTAGTAGTGATGCTGAAGCCTTGACTCACTACCTTTTCTGCCCTCAAAAACCAGGGGAGGAGTAGGTTAAAGAGACCCAAAAGGGGTGGGGATGGGAAAGGCACGTGGGCAAGTTTACCTCATTGTACATTGCTTAGTCTTCAGTGTAAAGCAGTCTCCTGATGGAAAGATAAGGTTAGTCCCTAATCTGTCAATAATTAACACTCTTGAATTATTATTGCTGACAGCCAAAGCCTGCTAACACCTTGGGAGTCATACTTCTATAGGGAAGATAAGATCCTTACACGGTCAGTCTATTTACAGTGTCACAGGACTCATTAGAGCTTCTGTATCCATCTGGACATGCCAGCGAAATATTTTCTTGAGCTAACTCTTGGGAGCGTGGACTGTTTTGTCGAAATTTTTCTCACTTTGGTTAACTCTCATAGCCTCAAGGTGTTTATGTGTGTATGTGTGTGAGTGCATGTGTGTTGCTAGGTAGGCACCATGCACATTCTGGTTCAAGGTTGGTTTGGATCAAGGCCTAGGGGCATTCTCATTGCTATTACATTACTTAGCTTAGAGGCCTTTATTTTTCCCCCAGCAAGGACAGTCTCAGGTAGTTCTTTCATTCCACTCTTACAGTTCTACAGGCCTATTTTCTAAACTGGAGTTCTTCATTCGGAGCCAAAGCACTCAGACTTTTGAATTCAAAAGCAAGAAGAAAATTCCCCCAAAGCAAGATGGCTACATCTATCTCACTTTTATGATGTACAAAGTTATATGCACTATCATGTTGGGAGGGGCAAAAACCTGAGTTAACTCAGGAAAGATAATTTAGGTTTTTAATTAAAAAAAAAAAGAGTAGGCTTGTTTTCTATTGACTTCTTTTTTGTGACATTTATGTAATACTTTATGCAGTGTGAAGAATAAATACAATTATATGATAAAAAGTATAAGTCTGGGTTGGTTAATTGATTTTTAAAAAATAACTATATCTATTAATGCAAAAGTCCTGGATTTCCTATATTAGGCAGTTAATTTTGCTTTGCCCATTGTAGCTGGCCTTTGGCATTTCAAATGTGTATAATGTTGGACAGATTTAGGGGGTGTGGGTGACTCAGTGTTAAGTCATCCCCAAGCCTGAAAAAGTATAGAATTTTAGAATTAGAAGGGATCCTAAAATTCATCCAATGTAAAGTCTTTCCTGAAGGAAGAATATTCACCCTAACATCTTGACATGGGGATATTCATTGTTTCATTGAGAATCTCTCATGGACCTGAATTCACTATGTAATGATGCAGGGCTTTCCATTCATGAAAAGCTCTATTATAGCTACATTGGTCTGGGGACAGAAGACATAAACCTGCCCTTGGACATATATATGAATTCTTTCTAGCTTGACAAGACCTTCCATACTACCATTTTGCTGATATAATAATTGATAAACCAGGGTTACCTTATCATGATCGACATCAAAGTTGCATTTTAGTAGAGATCTCCCAAATTTATGATAAAGTTATATCTTATGACAGATGTACTATATAGATAACTTTATTAAACAATCCATTTAGTAGAAAAGTTAAAAAATTAATAAATCAAGGAGGCATGTTCATCCAAAATTTTTTCTAGTTCTTTATGGAGGGTATCCAGTATAAAATTCAAATAGAACTCTCAAATGCTTTTGGTCTCAAATAACATAGTGATAATTATATCAAGCCACCAAATATTGTCTCCTTGGTGAAATACTTGTGTTTGAAGAAGATGCATTTAATAATCTACACTAGAAAAATAAAGTGGATGAAAAGCTCATATTGCCCAGATTAGGTAGGCTATGTAGTGTGGGTGCATTAGATACTCTGTGGATATCTGCCTTTTAAGTCAAACAATTGAATCCAGTGGTGAAAGGGGGTACGCAGTTGCCCACAGTCACCTCTTAGACTATAAGACAACTTTAGAAGAATCATTTGGGTGTTGGTGAAATAGGTGATCTGCAAGTTGGCCCCTAGGTATTTGTGGTGGAATGTCTGTGATTAAAGTTTGAGTGTATATTAGAAAATAGAGTGATTAATACATTAATGTGAATGTGTTCAAGGTACAGGATGATGAAATCATTTGTTGTCAGTGGAGTGTGATGATTGAATGAATAGGAATGTTGTTCGAATGTACCTTCTGGGGCAATTTGAGATAGTCTTTCAGAATTTTAGGGGTAGATATCTGGAGGTTCCATAATATCCCACTTAAGAAACATGGAGTTGATTGAGAAATAAAATAGAAAATCCCAGCTCCACTTTGGCTGAAGAAAATAAGATATGTGGAGACCCAGTGCTGCTTTCCATGGAGGAATTCTAGTGTCTTGTAACTGTAATGAAGAAGCTCTGGGAGATTCCCCCCTCTCTTCTATCTATCTATCTATCTATCTATCTATCTATCTATCTATCTATCTATCTATCTATCTATCTATCTATCTATCTATCACAGTCTTTGCATGGGAAAAGAATACATATATGGGGGAAGGGTAGTAGATTTGGTGAATGACTGAGATTGAGCATATATAAGTCTTAGATTGAGTTGATCCAAGTATGCATTCATCCATTCTTATATTAATTCATACACACACACATATAAATAATATATAAATATAAAATCTTTAATATGTGCTGCCAGTGGCAATAAGTGGGCCTGGAGTTGAGTAGATTAATTTGAACTGAATTTTGGAAATTGGTCAATGCTTTTAGTGAATCTAATTGCTTGCTGCTTTAAAAGCTCATCTTTTAAGTATTGATATGCTAGCAAAATATTGAGAGCAGCAGCATGTCATAGTTGATAGAGAATCAGTCTTGGATTCAGGAAGACCTGGGTTCAAGTCCCACCTCTGACAAAATGGCTGTGTGACCCTAGAGAACTCATTTAATCTTTCAATACTTTAAGCAACTGTCAAAGACTATAGGTTGCACAATGTTGAAATGAGTTTCTTTATCTTGGAGTTTTCTATAGCACTAAAATAACAAGTTCAGTTCTTATCCTTAATCTCCCAGTAATGCTGCACAGTTATAAAACATGAAACACTGTAATCTCAGAAGAAACAAAATTATAGGTGACCCATGGGACTATGAAAAGATACATGGTAGTTATGATCAGAAGCAATGACTGGTAACTTGCTTGTGAAAGACATAATCAAGGTCATATATACTACCAGAAAAGCTGGTCGTGGATTCCGGTGACAGGTGATAATCTCAGGGTATTGAAAGGACCAGGGAAGGGACTTTAGAACTTTGAATGAATCCTTAATAGAGGATGGTGAGGAGAATGCAGATGAGAATCACATGGGATGGCAATACATAAAAAGGTTTTGACCTACCCAGGCTAAAGGAGTATGCACAATGATTAGATCACAGATCCATCCACGTATCAAAGTATGATTAAATTATGGATTATTGGATCAAAGAATTGAGAATGACCCCCAAAGTCTTCAAGTTTCAATTGTACTTGATCAAGAATCTTCTACAATATCCCCAACAAGTTTTAACTAGTCTTTGCTTGAAAACCTCTAGTGGGGTAAGGAACAAGGCATCCCATTTCACTTCTGGACTGCCCTACTTATCTGGAAATTTTTCCTTGTATCAGTCCTAAATCTGCCTTTCTGAATCTTCCATTTATCCCTCCAAGTTCTAACTTTTGTGAATAAGACAAAGAAGTCCATTGTCTCTTCCAAATGATGGCTCTTCAAATAATTGAAGAATGCCATCATATTCCCTCTAAGACTTTTCCAGGATAAATATAACCTGAGTCCTTCAACTAATTTTCACATGATATGATATTTGAGACCTTTCCTAATCACAATCTTCAGGGATCTCTACAGCTTGTCAATGTCATTCTTAAGATGTTATGCTCAGAGCTGAATACAATCCTTCAGATGTAGTTTTACTAGGGCAGGATGAAATGGAACTATCAGTTCCTTCATTCTAGACATGATGCCCCTAAAACAGGTCAAGAATAGTTTTTGGTTTTTGCTTCCATATCACATTGTTGACATATTAACCTTGCAGTCCACTAAAACCTCCAAATCTTTTTCAGGTGGATTAATTTCTCACCATATCTTTCCAAATTTATACTTCTGAAATAGAACTTTGGAATCCAACCTTTATGACCTTTGTGTCTATATTAAATTTCTGCTTAGATTGAATCCAACATTCTTGCTCATCAAAATCTTTTTATTTTTTATTTCCTGTTTGATAGAATTTTATTTTTTCCAATTACATGTAAAAATAGTTTTCAACATTCATTTTTGTAATATTTTCAGTTCTAAATTTTTCTCTCACCCTCCCTTCCTTACCCCCTCCCAAAGCCATAAAGCAATCTGATATTGGTTATACATTATAATCATGTTAAACATATTGCCACATTAGTCATGTTGTGAGAGAAGAATCAGAACAAAAGGAAAAAAACACAAGAAGGAAGAAACAACAACAACAAAAGTGAAAATAATGTGCTTCAATCTGCATTCAGACTCTGTAGTTCTTTTTCTGGATGTGGAGAGCACTTTCTATCACGAGTCTTTTGGCATTATCTTGAATAATATTGCTGGGAAGAGCTAAGTCTATCACAGTTGATCATCACACAATGTTGTTGATCCTGAGTACAATGTTCTCTTAGTTAAAAATCTTTTTAGATTCTGAATCTGTCATTAAATATGTTAGCTATCCCTACCAGCTTTGTGTCATCTGCATATTTGATAAGCATATTATTATTTATGCCTTCATCTAAATAATTGATAAAATATTAAACATCACAGAGTCAAATAAAGGAACAGATTTGATCTATTATTCTAAAACTTTAATATTTTTTTTAGATTTTAACTTGGTCATCCAATATATTTAGACCCAGCTTTATGGCACCCACAAATTCATTTGATATGACCTTCAATGTCTTCACTGAACTCATTGATAAAAAATGTTGCATGTAATAGGGTTGAAGAGAGAATCTGGTTTTACACTACCAAAGACCTTCCTCAAATGGATTTTGATCTGATAATCTTTGTAACTTGTCATTCCATGTGTTCTAAATCTACGTAAGTTTATTATCATCTAACCCACATTCTTTTATATCATCCACATGCAGACTGTTTAATGCTTTAATCAAATCTGGATTTATTTTGTCAACAGTCCCTGAAATTAATAGCTGTTTAAAAAAGGACAAGATGAATTTGGTACAACTTATTCTCAGTTAACATAGCAACTAAAATGTATATTTTATTGACAGTGTATCAAGAGTATGAATCTTATATTTGATGGATGACATCTCGTTAGCTTGGGCATCTAGGTGGTATAGTGGATTGAGTGTTCAGCCCGAAGACAGAAAGACTCATCTTCATGTGTTCAAGTCTGGCCTTAGACATTAACTAGCTGTGTGACGCTGGGTAAGCCACTTAACCCCTTTTGCCTATGTTCCTCATTTGTAAAGTGAGCTGGAGAAGGAAATGACAAACCACTCCAGAATCTGCCAAGAAAACCCCACAAGGGGTCATGAAGAATCAAACAAGACAGAAAGAAACTGAATGACAACAAAAATTTGTTAGTTTATTCCCTTAACCTTCTGATGGTCTCTATGGTTAAGTATATCTTAATTTATTCTATTATCACTTTCTCCCTCTGTTGTGTGTGTGTGTGTGTGTGTGTGTGTATATATATATATATGTATGACTATTTGGTGGAGATGAAGTTGTGTCAATGGCTGGTAATATTCACATTTACCCTGTTAGCCCAAGAATGGATGAAGTAAAACAATTCATTTCACAATTAATATAGTGTCTTCACTGGGAGTTGTTGACCTTTATGATGATCTATACTGAACTAAGAGCAAGTGAAATTTTCATTTTCTCTCCTCTCTTCAATACCTTCCTTTTGCTTGTTCAACTTTGAAATTCAAAGGGTACAGAAAAATGAAAGAAAAACACTTTATGAAGACAAGATTTTCTTTTCTTCTCTGTTTGACATAAGGAAGGTTCTAGATAATCATATTCTGTTGAAGACTTGTAAATAATTTCAAATCTCTCCCAATTACTTAATAGATTGTCTTTCTTCAAGGAGATTATATTGGGCATTAAAATGAATTAAATCAACATTTTGTTCCCCTTGTGCAGAAGACAACTTATTTGCCTAAAATATAAATAACCCATATTCACAGAGTTCTTTCAGACTTCTCAGGCTTTTTCCTTATACAAGTCCTGGAAGGTGTGCAATGAAATGGTTATTTCCCCTCATTTTATAGTTGTAGACATAGCATATCAGATTTGAGCAAAGAGTATGATGAAATCTCATGCAATCCTTGTGGACAACATGGAAGAATATGGACTAGATGGTAGTAAAGTTAGGTATTTTGAGAATATGTTGAATGACCACTTTCAAAGACTACTGGATTATCTACTGGATACACTCTCACTTTGGAGGAAGGTCTCAGCTAGTGTGAAATGGGATGTGCAAATATAATGTATACAAAATCCTTGGCAAACCTTAAAGAAATATATACATATTACTTTTTCTAAAGTCACACAACTTGTAATTGATAGGACTTCAATCTGGTTGCAACTAACTCATTCTATCATGCTACATTAAATCCCCTAAAAGGAGGAGGCAAATAATTATTTCCAAAACTGCGTTATTGAGTACTTTCAATATTTTGAACTATTTACTGACTTCTATTTATTTATTTTTGGCTGCGCACTCTAAATTATGTAAAAAGCAATCCCAAATCCACATGACTTTCCTTTCCTACCAATCCCAGATTGCTTTCATATTTTGAAAGAATTTTTATCATCATAGCTATTCTCTCTCCACCAAAAGAGCCTCCATATTTTCAGTAGATGCCCTTGATGGATTTCTGTGGAAAAGAATCATTGCCCGATGGCCAAATTTCTGGTGATAAACTTTTCTGAACTTTATTAGGTTGTCGTGTCACTGAGCTTGAACTGTTATCCAAAACCTTTCTGGCTTTGTAGGAACTATTGGCTATTATTATACTTCCTTGGAAAAATCTTAGAGGAACCAGTGTTACTACCATGCCACAATAGATATCTATGTAGGATTTTCATGGAGAAATCCTTGATTCCTTCTGTAGGTTAAGTCAATTCTTCAGCTGACCCACCTGGAATGGTATCTTGCATCCCCACAGTTGGATCGCCATATCTTCTTCAAATTTCCATAATTAACTCTGAAGGAATGGGGACTAATTCTATAGCTCACAAACTCCCACCATAAGTCAGCCAAACTTTTCCTCCCATACATATTTTATTTATTTTATTGTTTCCCAATTACCTACAAAACATTTTTAATATTTGTTTTTAAAAATTTGAGTTCTAAATTCTATCCCTCTCCCAACCCCTTTCCTTTCTCGAGAAGGCAATTTGCTAGAGACTATATATGTGAAGTTATGCAAAATATATTTCCATATTAGCCATGTTGCAAAAGAAAACACAGACAAAAAATAAAGGGAAAAAAAGACTGCTTCAATCTACATTCAGAATTAATCAGTTCTTTCTCTGGAGGGAGATAGCATTTCTTTTTTACCCTAAGTCCTTCTGAATTATCTGAGATCATTGTATTGATTCAAATAGCTAAGTTATTCACAGTTGATCATTGTACAATATTGCTGTTACTGTGTACAATGCTTTCCTAGCTCTGCTCATTTCACTTTGTATCAGTTCGTTGAAGTATTCCCAAGTTTTTTTTTATGAAAGCACCCTGCTTGTTATTTCTTATAGCACAATAGTATTACACCACAGTCATATGCTACAACTTATTTAGCCATGCCCCAACTGATGCATATCCTTTCAATTTCTAATTCTTTGCTGCCACAAAAGAGCTACTATATAAATATTTTTGTACATTTAAGTCTCCCCCACCCCACTTTAAAAATATCTTAGAGATATTGACCTAGGTATTTTTGGGTCAAAGGGTATGCATACTTTTATAGATCTTTGGGCATAGTTTCAAATTGCTCCCCAGAATGGTTTGATTACTTCACAACTCCACCAATAGCACATTCGTTTTCCAATTTTTTCATATCCCCTCCAACATTTGTCATTTTCCTTTTCTGTCATGTTAGCCAATTTAGTCAGCCAAATTTAGCTTTTAGAAAGGGCTATTTACTAAGGTGTCAGCTAGGTGGTACAATGGCTAGAGCCTTGGGCCTGGAGTCAGGAAGAACTGAGCTCAAATCTGGCCTCACAGATTTCAGAGAAACCTGTAAGGACTTACATGAACTGATGCTGAGTGAGATGAGTAGAACCAGGAGGACACTGTACATGGTATCAACAACATCGTGTGTTGATTTGACTCTTCTCAGCAATACAATGGTCCAAGATAGTTCCAAAGGATTCATTATGGAAAATGCTCTCCAAATCCAGAAAAAAATAACTATAGAATCTAGATGCAGATTGAACCATACTATTTCTTTTTTTGTTTTTCTTTTATGAGGTTTTTCCTTTTTGTGCTGATTCTTCTTTCACAGCATGACTAATGCAGAAATATGTTGAATGCGATTGTACATATATAACCTATATCAAATCGCTTGCTGTCTTGGGGAGGGGGTAGGGAGGGGAAGGAGAGAAAAATTGAAAACTACAAATCTCATAAAAACAAATGTTGAAAACTATTTCTATGTGTAACTGGAAAAGAATAAAATACTTTTATGAAAAAAACATCTGGCCTCAGACACTTACAAGCTGTGTGACCCTGGGGAAGTCACTTAACCCTGTTTGTCTCAGTTTCCTCATCTCTAAAAATGAGCTGGAGAAAGAAATGGCAAACCCCTCCAGTATCTTTGCCAAGAAAATACCAAATGGGGGTCATGAAGAGTAGACAGTACTGAAATGATTAAACAACAACAAAAATTTACTAAGGTAACATAGTAAGGAGAGATGGTATAAAATAACCCACCAAAATTCTGTGCCACAATATTCTACTAGTAGATAAAGAATTCAGGGGAAATTAGATTCAAGCTTAAACAGCACATGTGGCAGTCAGGTAATTCATTGCTCCTGGAAGACCTTTTGCTGTAGTTCCTTAAGAGGCTCTATCCTTAGGTGCGATGAAGCTTTTCTCATGGGCTCTACTCAATCCGTTCCTTCTCATGGGCTTCAGGGGTTTAACTGGAACACATTCTCTTTGTTTCAAGATGCAGAAATCTCTTTTCAACGAATTCTCTGGCCAAGTCCCCCAGCCAATTTGAACAGATGTCTATCACACCCAGAGAGATTTCCCATCCTCGTTCCCCCCAACGAATAACCAAGATCTCTACTGATAAATGTATCTGGGTTCAATGGGGTTGGGTGCTTCTGACCCTACTCTTAGACAATTCTAAGACCTTTAAAGACTGCCTATGAAGGTAGCATTTCATGAATTCGGCAAAGACCAGCATATTGTCTTTGTGATCCTTCTTTGACAATTAAAACAAAATTTTCTTTTTTTCTGCAACAGAAACTTATTTTCCAATAGGTCAAAAGTAATTCATAATTACATTAATACTTTCTGTGTATCATGTTCATAAGGGATGAGAAAGTCTAGCACTGTTGTATTTAGTGTTATATACACAGTGGAAAAAATGCTGCTGGCTTCTTGAGAATTTCTAGAGAAAAAAATCAATTTACATCAATGAACAATATTTTTCTTCTCCAGAGAGATTGATCTGACTATTGACTTCACAACAGGAACGTTATTTCAGTCAGTTGCCCACTATGGATTGTTAGGCGACGCGTCCTTTGTGAACCATTAACCATGCTGTCTCTGGGGTGGCAATCTCATCAGAGGGATGCTAATTTTTGAATACTGGTAGGTACTAACTTGCCTAATTTTTATTATTCCAGTTTTTTGAACATTTAAAAAGGTTCAATATATTCCAAGTTAGAAAATAATCTGTCACTTCAAATATCACTGTAAAAAAAGGTTACTTTCTCATGCTCCTGTTTATATTGGTGAGTTTTTAGATATTTTACTTCCTCTGAAGTCAGTGACAATTTTAGTATTTTTCATCTATAATTTCCCTTGGAATATATCTTCTGTATATATGTATACTTGTATGTATGTGTGTGTGTGCAATACACACATATGTATATACATATGTATGTGGAGAAGTCAAAAACATTTTTTTTTTAATTAAATCAAGTTCTAAATTTATAAGGAGAGTAACTATTTAAAGGAACCTTGTGGTGAATACTTTTGTTGTGTGGAATTCTTTAAAGTGTCAATAATCTTTTCCAAATTAATATTTTATATGTTTAAACTTTTAATTCGGGGGCATCTCAAGCAATGCACTTGCTGTTTAAATGACTTTCTGGTGTTTTTTCATAAGTTTCTTCATAGCTTTTCTTTGGTTGTTTTATGTGTGTACATTTTCCTCCCCCAACTAGATCAAATATTCCTCAAAGGACTGAGTCTTTTATTTCCATAAAAGCATGTATAATCTATCCAACAGGTTTCAATAAATACTTCTTGAATTGAATTATCACTTTCCCCCTTATCCATGTAATAGAAGATCCAAAGTTTATATACACATGTATGTATATATATTCATGCACAAATGTAAACACACCTATACATATTTACAAATACACACAGAGAGAAACTGAGAGAGCACCAGGACTTGTTTTTTTTTTTTTTGGTGGGGGGGGATGGTTAATGCCTACTGTAACACATTCATATTCTACACTGTAGGTCCTTAGGGAAGAAAATAACAATTATATATGCTCACATACTTACAGACTTTGAGCTGGAAGAGACCCCAGAGGCCATCTAGTTCAATCTCTTCATTTTACAGATGAATTAACTGAGGCCCAGAAAAGATAAGTGTTTTTCCCAAGGCCATGTAGGTAGGAAGTAGTAGAGATGGATTGCTTACTTCATGCCCCTCATCTTATCTCCTTAATACTTAATACTTAATACTTAAAACTACTATCTACCAAATAATTCTACAACCAATATAAATTAATGTTGATCATTAGTCTGTTGAACTGCATTAATTACACCTTGAGTGGTACTGCCAGTGGGAATGTATGCATTAAGAACAGGTTGTTTTGGTGTCTTTAAGGTGGTTCAAAATTATTTACCCTTTGTGGTGGAGATTTTGAATTCTTCTTGGTTCAGTATGTGCTTCTATTCCTTAATAATGAATGACACATTTCTGCTTTGGCAATTGTTGCCTAAAACTTTTTATATTTGTGTTGTTAATCAACTATCTAATGATAGTTTTCCTTTGACTTAACTGCTACTAAAGTGCTATTTTAGTGTATCATTGTGGAATGGAGATGACTATGGGTTCTTGAAAGTTATACTAATGGAGTACAGGTTCTAGCCACTCTATCAAATTAGAAAGGCTTTTAGTATGTCCTAAGTAGTGGGTTGCAGGTCTTTTGTTCTGGAACCAACCTAGGTAAATTCATTGAGACTCGTAGTCAGGTTGGCCATAGGGTGATTGGTTGTTTTAGTCGGAGCAACTTTCTTTTCATTCTTTCTTTCTTTCTTTTTTTTTTTTGAGGGGCAATGGGGGTTAAGTGACTTGCCCAGGGTCACACAGCTAGTAAGTATCAAGTGTCTGAGGCCGGATTTGAACTCAGGTACACCTGAATCCAGGGCCGGTGCTCTATCCACTGCGCCACCTAGCCGCCCCCCCCCCCCCCCCGAGCAACTTTCAAAGACCATCTATTATGTTTTAGAGAGATTTCAATATGTTAGAGGAGGAAATATTCACACTGATATTTTTTTTTTTTGGTGTGGGGGGGGTGGTTAATAGATCTTTAAAGTATCAAAATATTAAAGAACTCTATGATATATAAATGGTTCTTAGCTGATTAGGGATGACAATGTAGGATTAGACATTTGCCACCACTTCTATGCCCATGTCCACTCCTCACCCCATAAGATAGATGCCACTTGTGGATGCTACATTTTGTTCCTTGATGCATTGTCCTTGTTTCCTTTTCACTATGATGAGTTGCCTAATAGGATAGACTAGTCAAACAGGACTGAGAAGTAACTGAACACAGTATCCTTGTGTTCAATGAATGCCCAAACACAAACTTCTGGATCAGTAACTCTTTATTTGATAAGAACTGAGATAACTGTAGAAGAATGTCAAAGAAATTGGGTTTAGGCCAGCACTTTATACCATATATTTGGACCAATGTGGTCCAAATGGGTGTGAACTAAATATCAATCACATTAGAAAAACAACCAAACAAACAACTACAGGATTATAGAAGGAAGGCTGTCAACAATGGTGGCTAAGGTAAATTTTTAAACAACGGATAGATATGATTATCAAAGATAAATGAGTGTTCTAATTTGGTTAATTTCAATTCAATTCAATTCTATAAGCACCTGTTAAGTGCCTATCATAAGCCAGGCATTGTCCTAGGAACTGGGGAGGCAAAGACAAAAAGAAGAGACAGTCCTATCCCTCAAGGATATAGCGTTCTGCTGGTCTATTTGTATTAAATCATGCCTTCATGTGACAATGATAATGGGCCATTGCCCCCTTGATGTTGTCTCAAGGTCACTTTTTTTAATTGGCTAGAAAGACATATTTAGTGAAATATATTGGTTCAAGTCCTATTGCAAAACTCTTCCTTTGCCCACTTAAATAAGAACTGTTTTTGTTTGTTTTGGTTTTGGTTTTAAGCTTGTTTGCTTTGAAGGGAAGCATGACATCTTATATACAGCCAGAAAAAATTTGACAGGCAAATATTTGTATACAAAGGCACTCTACTGACTCTTTTTCTCTTCTCTGACCCTTGACCAGACTTTCACTTCCATGCCTTCACCAGCCTTCCCGTTTCTGATTCAGAGATATTTCTGTTCTTTGAATACTTATTATTTGTTATCTATTAATAAATTAATTCTTTATTGCCTTGTACTAGTAGCCATGGTTTTTTTTTTGTTTTTTTGGGTTTTTTTTGCAGGGCAATGGGGGTTAAGTGACTTGCCCAGGGTCACACAGCTAGTAAGTGTCAAGTGTCTGAGGCTGGATTTGAATTCAGGTACTCCTGAATCCAGGGCCAGTGCTCTATCCACTGTGCCACCTAGCTGCCCCCAATTAGCCATGCTTTTAATGTATCTGTTTTGTCTTCCCAAATAGACTGTAAGGTCTCTAAGGGCAAAGATTACATTTCATATTTTTTATATCCCTTGGTAGTACCCAGCACAATGACTGATATATCCGTAGTTGGTAGTCAGTAAATTTGTGTTGATTGACTGAAGAGAAACAAAAGAAGAAAGTCAAGGAGTTGAAGGAGCTGTTTTAGGTGGAATGAAAGCAAAGGATGAGCACAGTTTTTTCTTCAGTTTTACCCTTTTCTGGGAGCTTATATGACCAAGCAAATCTTTTGGCCTGAAAAGATTAAAAGGAATCAACTTAGTTCACTCCATATCTTGCTGAATGAAGATCTAGAAACTCTGATTCTGTCACACTTTTGGTGACATAAATCAAGCCTTTGGGGAACTGGAGGACCCAAATGTCTCACTTGTTTCTAAAGTTCAGCTAAAACCTAGATACCTTATTCAATGCAACAGGCAAAGCCCTCTCTGTGACTCATCAGCTTCCAGTGATGTCACAAACCCCTTAAGAATCCATACCACTGAGTTGGGCACATATCCAGAAAACACAGTTCCTTCTGCCATTGATTCAGGATCTCTGACAGATTGGGGGTAGAAGGGGGTCAGTGTTCTCTTTGTGTGTGTGACTGTGACTCTTTCCCCCATCCTCAAGCATTTTCAGCTTACCTCTGAGCAAGACATTAGCTTTGGCTGCCTCAAATAACATTTTAATTGAAGTCTGAGTCCAAACAAATGCCCAGCATCTTTATTAACCCCAGAAGTGTAATTTTTCACTATAAGACTGATTCAGTGGGATACTGTCTCACTCCAACTGCCACACCATGCAATGGAACATGGCCCTTTTGCTCAATTAGCCCCTTTTCTGACCTTAATTTGAACCTTAATCTCCTTTGACTGTATTCTCTTTATTAGTTCTCTGTAGTGAGGCACAAGCCTAGTTTTCCTGTTTTCAGACTCTTAACTTATAGAGGTTATTTCATTTTTTTGCCTCCCTCTAAATGGATCCAACCAAGGCTCCATGGGGCTGGCTGCTGCAGGAATGGCTGATACTCGTTCTCACTATCCTTGGGCATTTAAGTCCCTTAACCAAAATGTCCTCACCAAATGGGACTTAGCCATTTCTGGGAGCACATGAGAATTTGTCAGTTTTTCTTTTAAATAATAAGAATTGGGGTGGCTAGGTGGCACAGTGGATAAAGCACTGGCCCTGGATTCAGGAGGACCTGAGTTCAAATCTGGCCTCAGACGCTTGACAGTTACTAGCTGTGTGACCTTGGGCAAGTCACTTAACTCCCATTGCCCTGCCCCCCAAAAATAAATAAATAAGAAGAATAAACGACCTTAGAAATAATTGTTCAGTAACACTTAGGAGAAGTTTAGTTAACTACCAAGGACTTTGTGACTGTGGTCTGATAGATACTACTAAAGCCAAGTACAGGACTGAAGTTATTACCCTGATAATTCAGACAAAATGTTTTCATGAAAGCATCTAGACTTTTGGATCAAAATTATTCCAATAATTCCTTAAATCCCCCCACTTTGAGCATGCATATGGGTGTGCATACACATGTGCATTTGTGTGCATAGTCTGATAAAAAGGTTATTGAGAGGAAAAAAGAAAACCAACTCCCTGAATCTGGCTGCCTACATTTAGTATTTGTCAAATGCTTCAAGTAAAAAAAAAGCTCTTTTCCAATGAAAATGAAATGTTAAATGTATCATTCTATTTAGAGTTTACCTTTACAGACAAATACACTGGAAAACTGTTGAGCAGAAAAACAGTGCTTATAATCAAGTGCTCAATTACATTTATTACAGGTTTCTGTACTTTTTGGCATTCCTGTCAAAGCATATTGTTGTGTTGGTTATTCTTTATAATCTAATTGGATTCTTTGTATTCAGTTACCCCTTTTGCTCTCTAACTAATACAATAGCTTGCTGATTGCAAAAAAAATGCATTGCTGTGACTTTAAAAACCTGGAACCATGACTGTCATTGAAAGTTACAGATTTGACCTGGTATTTGGAGGGCAGAGACCCATATGTGCTATTGGTTCAGAGTGGCAGGCAGCTGGGAGTGATTACATGTCCCCTGAAGTGTTAGGTGGCATTGGAAGGGTACCGGTGGGATAAACTTTGCTTTTGTTTCATAGGGTTGAGCCAGTGGTGGGAGTGAGTTAGGGTTGGGAAAGATAATAGTTTATTATATGTTATTAACTCAACTATTCAAGAAGTTGCTGTAGCAATAAAACTTATTCAATCACTTTTGTAGCCCTCCCTACCACCACTGTCCACCAACCCTCTTCCCTTCATGGCAAACAATTTTCTTCTTAGAAGTATATCTTTTCTTTCTCTGAAAGACAGGGACTTTTCTACCCCATCCCCCCTACTCCCCCTCTCCCTCCACAGAGTATTAGTGATTATTTAAAGACCCAAGAGCTAATTTGAAAGTGCAGCTACTTTGAATGAATCTACTTTGAGTAGGGGGAAAAAAAGATGCTATGTGGAGAAATGGTTGAATATTCTTAATTAGTCCATTATTTGACACGCACGATTTAACATGGTATGCTTAGCATTGTGCATTCCCCAAAAGGATGGAGCTTTTTTTCTCTCCCAAACTTTAGCTCCCTCTCATTCATTATATCCCCTCTTGTCACTTTCCATTAGCTGATCATGACATCCCTTGCTGGAAGGGTGAGCAAGCAGATTACTTCCAAACTGGTATAAATGACACTCAAAGGACTGGCCTGAAGGAGGCTCTGTAAGAGCAGCAAGGCTTTCAACCCCTGAAGTCTGAGGATGTCATCTCAATAATATGACAGTTTATTCCCACATCCATTTCTACACTAACTTAGCAGCTCATCAGAAGTCAAAAGAGTAGCTCATGCTCAAGTACTCACACTTGGTGTTGCAATAGATCACTTTCATGCAGTGCTAAATGTTTCACTGATCTAGGGTTCTTTCCTATAAAGATTTCGGGACATCATAGAATGAGAAATTCCTCATTTCTCAAGCAGACTGTGCAAAATTCTCACAATATTAAAAACAAAATAAATTGTAATTCACTTGAATGTTGTTGTTTAGTTGTGTCCGACTCTTTGTAATCCCATTTTGGGGTTTTCTTGGCAGATATTGAAATGGTTTGTCATTTCCTACTTCACCTCATTTTACAGATGAGGAAACTAAGGCAAGCAGGGTTAATTGACTTGTCCAGGGTCACACAACTAGTAAGTCTTTGAGGTCAGATTTGAACTTAGGTCTTCTTGGTTCTAGGCCCAGCACTGTATCCACTAAACCACCTATATGCCCACAATTAAAGGTTATCTAAACATACATTAAACTTATAGTTTAATATATAAAATACATTTTTTTGGCATATAACATTGCACTAGAATGGAAGTCTCATATCTTTACAAGACGACTATCTTTGCAAGTGCTATAATTTATAGCCATGGAGAAATTTGGTAGAATGTAGCTAGTGACAGTGTTTTAGAAACACAGGAGGACCTGAATTCTTATCTCTCCTCTACTATTTAGGAAGACCTGTGTGACCTTAGACAACTTAGTTAATGTCTTTAGGCCTTAGCCACCACTGGCATAAAGGCCAGTGGTAGTGGTGGTGGGGAACTAAATGAACTTTTGAAGTATCTTTCAGTTTAATGACCTATGGTTTGATGAGTTAAGAAAAATATACTATTATCTTAAAGTCAGGGATCCTAAATACAGAAGTCACCTAAGAACATAGACTCTTAAGATTAAAGTTATGACTAAGAAGATTAGCTCAGTCAGTGAAACCCACTAACATCACTGATGATGATTGGTGACTAGCTAAGCTCACCTTTGAAGCCAAAACCACAGGCCATATCCTGGATACAGTCAAGGTGTTGGAAGCAACCTCTAGCCTTCAGGGTGGTTTGTTCTATCAACTTGTGCTTATTCTAGATTTTTCTTTCCTGGGGGAAAGGTCTTATTCTATTATTCTAAATACTGGATTTTAAAAATATCCTTGCCCTTTCAGACTCTCCAATTTACCTTCCAACCCCCTGCTTCCCTAATCCCTGTCAACCCCAACCCATTAGCACTCTAGGTTCAAACTTCATTCTTTAGCTACACCTACTCCTTAACAATTCCTATCTTCCTCTGTATCCATTGTACCCTTTGTAACCCATACAGTCAACACACTCCCCCTTCAATCTTGACTTCTTTCCATTATTCTCCTTCCAACTCTGCCCTAACTGAAACCCAAAATTCTTTTTTAGAAATTTAATTTATTTTTTTCCAATTACATGTATAGATATTTTTTGAGTTCCAAATTTTTCTGTCCCCCTCCCAAAGCTGGCAAGCAATCTGATATAGGCTATAAATTACAATCATGTTTAACATGTTTCCACATTAGTCATGTTGTAAGAGAAGAATCAGAACAAAAGGGGAAAAAACGCAAGAATAAACAACAACAACAACAAAAGTGAAAATATTGTGCTTCAATCTGCATGCAGACTCCATAGTCCTTTTTCTGAATGTGGAGAGCATTTTCCAGCATGAGTCTTTTGGATCTTGGATCATTGTATTGCTGAGAAGAGTTAAGTCTATCACAGTTGATCATCATATAATGTTGTTGATACTGTGTACGATATTCTCTTAGTTTCTACTCATTTCACTCAGCATCAATTCATGTAAGCCTTTCCAGGTTTTTCCAAAATCCATCTCCTTATCATTTCTTACAGCACAATAGTGTTCTATTACATTCATATGCCAAAACTTGTTTAGCCATTCCCCAATTGATAGGCATCCCTGAAACCTGAAATTCAACCAATGGAAGCTTATCCATTGGGATCCTCTCCAATGTTGGGTCTTTCCTCTTTCATGCCCTCTGACTCAAAGGACCAGGAAGTATTAGCATAATCCTTGTCATCACATCCCCTCCCCCACTCCCACCCCACAAATCACTATCAGATCCTTGTTCCACCACCATTATTCAAATATCTCTTCTGTGAAGTTCACTGAATCAATTATACTACCCTCTCCAGCTACTTTTCCTTGCTATCTACTGATCTTCAGGACCTTGCTCCATGAGCTAAACCCTTGTGGGACAATCTTCTTCCTCCTCCTCTTCCGCCCTTATCATTAGTGATGACAATATTTATACTGTTGGCTACTCTAACACCCTGATTACTTAGTTCTTCAAGTTTCTTAATGTCCTCAACTCATGAAACCTCCATCTCCATCCATTGTACTTCTTAGCCTCCAAGATTGAGAAATTCTTTTCTTGTCCCACAAGCATATGTCCTGCTGTTGCTTCATATCTCCTAAATCTACTCTTACATGAAATAGGATTTCCCATTCTTTACTCCCTCCTTTTTCTCCTATAGGAGTTCCCTTTTCTAACTTTATTTCTCTTCCTCCAAAATCTTGAAGCTATGCTGAGCCATTTCTGTGATATATTCTCCCACATACTTAAATATCTTACTCAATGACCTTTCATTATTTCCTCATTGTTAAACAACAACTCTAGGTAAATCTCACTATTCAACATCTCAAATTCTATTTCTCAGTCATGATGGAAGAATTCATTAAAAAATGCTGACCAAGTCAGATACAATTTTTTAATATAATTCCAACTGGACATTTAATGTTATGTAAAAATCCTTTTATTTATCTCATTGTTATTTTATATCACATTCTCTAAAGTGGCATGTGCTCCAAATATTATTTTTTCCCCAGAATTCCCCAACTCCACTCTTATTTCTCAGTAGGGGAGTTCAGCTCAGACTTTACTAGGCCAACTGAGGTGCAATTCATTTTTTGCCACATATTAAACCAAACTGTCTTTGTCTATCCTCCCAGGCTCCACTGTTTCCCTATGGCTTCTGAAGACAAAGAGTCCTTCCTTTATTCTAAAGCTAGCTCTTCTGCTAGTGTCTTTGATTCCACCTCTTTGCTCCATTGACCACAGTTTCCATACAGAATCATAGAATGTTAGAACTGAAAGCGACCAGAGAGACCATCTAGTTCAACCATCTCATTTCACATATAAGGAAACTGGAGTCCAGAAAGGATTTCTCCAAGGTCATTCATTTCCTTTCCTATTCATCTTCAATCTCCATTCTCTGATCATTCCTCTCTGCCTTACAAGCATGATCAAGTCTTCCCTATCCTAAATAAGTCTTCCACTCTTTTATGATCTCAGTCTACCGCACTCTCTCTTCCCCTCCACAGCCAGACTTCCAGAAGGAATATTGTATGCTACTTCTACTTCCACATTATCCACTTAACTCCCTGAAGTCTAGCTATCATTCCCTTCTTGTCCTGAGGGAGAGAAAACAGGTGACTGCTGAGTCATACTACCTCTACCATTCAAAGAACACCCTCCCCTCACACCCAGGTGCAGACATCCCCAGACCCTGTGCTCAAGAAATCTGGGGATAACAACACTCCCACAATCCCCACATAAGTCATGTTTTTATCCCAGTCCTCCTAAAGCTCAGGGAGTTTATCTTCTCTACTACCACCATCACCAATTGTAGACCAATTACCATGGACAGGCAAGTAAACCCATAAGCCCAAGAAATTTTCTTCACCCATTCCCCCAGGTCACAACTTCTCCCTCCAGCCCTTCTCTATGGTTATCACTCATCTGTAATTCTTGCTTCAAATGTCTATATCACAGAGACTAGAGATTTTGTTACCATAACTTCAAGATTCTCATAGAACACTTGGCAGAATGACAGTTGGGAGTGACAGTTGAGAAGTGTCTTGATGTGAAGCCCCTCTCCCTATGGAGTCAGGGAGAAGGCATGTTTGTTTGTCATCCATTAGATCTGAAGAATTTCTACTGTATGCTCCTTTCCCTGTGGAGTCAGAGAGAAAGGAGGGTGTTTATGACTTTTTTTCCCCTATGAGCAGTTACTTGGTCAGTTATGGAGAGAGAAAATGTGTCAGCCAGAGAGAAGTTGAAGAAGACATAGTGAGAAAAAAAAAAAGATGTAGAGATCTTTATGGATGAAGCTGTATTTTGTGTTTGTTTTTTGCAGGGCAATGAGGGTTAAGTGACTTGCCAGGGTCACAGACCTACTGTCCTCCTGAATGCAGGGTCGGTGCTTTATCCACTGTGCCATCCAGCTGCTCCCAGATGAAGCTGTTTTCAACTTTATACAGGGTGGGCCAAAAGTCATGATGTTTTAATAACTGTTTGAAAAATATTTTAAAATTTTTTTCAACATTTATGAGGTTTGAATTTTAACACATAACACTAATTCCTATATGTACTATATAAGATACTATATATTATAAATTAAAAACAAAAAATAAAGAAGTTATTAAATATGGAAACCCTATCATGACTTTTGGCCCAGGCTGTATTATGAAAAGTATTTAAGAAAAGAGGAAGGAAGGGAACAAAAATTTATGAAACACCTACTATTTCCTAGGGGGCAGCTAGGTGGCACAGTTGATAGAACACTGGCCCTGAAGTTGGGAGGATCTGAGTTCAAATCTTACCACAGACACTTAGCTGTGTAACCCTAGGCAAGGTACTTAACCCCAATTGCTTTAAAACATCTGGGGTCTTCTACAGTAGTCCTGATACATGCCTTGCCACTGGACCCAGATGACTGTGAGGTTGGTGATTTTGCACAGCCCTCCCTCACACAAATCCAATTCACCACATGTCACAATATTCACCCCGATGTCATGGTCCTCTTTGAGAAAGAAGGACAAGCAACAACAATTATATGCTAGTCACTGTCTTAAGTGCTATAAAAAGAATCTCACAACAACTCTCTGAGCTAGTTTCTATTATTACTCCCATTTTACAGTTGAGGAACTGCAGCAGACAGAGGTGAAGTGACTTGCTCAGGGTAACACAGCTAATAAGTGTCTGAAGCCAGATTTATTGTCAGGTTTTCTTGACTCCAGGCCAAATGTTCTGGGAGACACGAGAGATTGAATACCTCGAGAGACACTGAATGGAGGAATACTGGGTTTCCAGACAAAGGGTAATCAATTACTGATAATTTAAGGGTCATAGTCAAAAGTCTTAGTGAAGTTTTAAGCTTTTAATAGAGTTTAGTGAAAAAGCAGCTGGTACTAGCTTTATGAGCTTAAAATTGCAGTAAGACTTTCGGAACCCTTTACCAGAAGTGGTTTTATTATACATTTACATTTATTATCGCTCTCATCGGCTACTAAACTACACAAAGCACACATGACATATGTATTCATTTGAATATTTATTTAAACATAGTCTTATGAGAATAATTATCAAGGAAGCTCACGGGTGGGAGTTCAGGATTGTAGCCACCCACAAAGGTTACCATTATAGCCCAAGGGCACAGCAGCTGCCTCCCTGGGGGAGTCTAACCTAGGAGTGTTAGTGTCAGTTGAGAAGGGAGAGTGAGCCAAGGAGGAAAAAGCTCCCTTTCTGGATAAGTGACTTAGCAGCCATCTCTGCAAGTTCTTCATCCCCTTCCTTCTTGGCATCCACAGTTACTGAAAACCCAGAAAAGAGAGTTCTTGTCACCAAAGTCCTTGGCTTGGTGTCAAATGGTACAACATCAAAAACATATGCTTTAATCTCTGGAAATGATGATAAATAAGCTGTTCTATCATGTAGTTTGCTACTACACCCTGAGAATTACTGGGCTTTTCCAGCTGACTTGCAGCTGAAACCTCATACATTGACATTCTATCCCTATTAGAATGTGAACTTGTTGAGAGCATGGATTGTTTTACTTTTTGATGTGTAACCTCAGTGCATAGCAGAATATTTTGCATGTACCAAGTGCTTAATGTTTTTTCTCCTTCCTTCCTTCCTGCCTTCCTTCCTTCCTTCCTTCCTTCCTCCCTCCCTTCCTTTCTTCCTCCCTCCCTCCCTTCCTTCCCTCTTTCCTGCCCTCCCTTCTTTCCCTATTTCTCACCTATTTTCTTCTTTACATCCTTTTCTTCCCCTCTTTCCACCCTTCTTTCCCTTCTTTCTTTCCCTCTCTTCCTTCCATCCTTCCCTCTTTCCTTCTTTCCATCCCTTCCCTTCTCCCTTCCCTTACTTCTTTCTCTCCCTTTCCCCTTTCATCTCTCCTTCCATTTCTTCCATCTTTCTTTCCTTGTTTCTTCCCTCCCATCATTCCTTCCTTTCTTCTTTCCTTCCTTCTTCCTCTTCTCCCTTCTTTCATTTTTCCTTCATCCACTCATCTATTCAATCTGCAGAAATCACACTCCGCAAAACTGTCAATCACTTTCTTATGACCAAATCATAGGAACAGAGGATTTCAGGCAGGACCTTAGAGATCATATTATCTCTTCCCAGTCCTCAACCTTCTTGCCTTTCTGTAGCATTTACTGCTGCTGAGCACTCCCTACTTCATGACAATCCTTCTTCAGCTGTGATTCTGGATTCTCTTTTGGCTTTCTTTCTATCTCTCTTGGTTTTACTTGTTGCTCTTTCCTTCTCTTTTCTCTAAGTGTGGGCATATCTCCTCTCCAAAGTTCTCTCATTGGTTCCCAGCTACAACTCTGTGAAGTGTAAAATGGAAGTATGATTTGTCCACATTTTATAGATGAGGAAGCAAAATCTCAAGGAAATTAAATGTTTGCCCACAGACACGTCTAATAGCTGTAGAAGCACTTTGCAAAGCTTAAAAATACTAATAAATATTATCTATCTATCTATCAATGTATGCTGTTTGCCTGTTTGTTTATTATTTAAACTCAAACCCTGGTCCTGTATACTCCAAACCCAGTGGTTTTTCCAATGTCATATTACTTTTACATGGATTGTTCCTCCATTAGCAATCATACGAACTCTTAGAGCTTCAGTGATCACTTTTATAAAGAAGATTCCTAAATCCATATCTCAACCCTCAACCTATGATAGAATCCGACATTTTTGAACTGTCTGTTGGGTCTCTTCATTTGTATATTCAATTGATGCTTTAAATTCAGTGTCTACAAAAAAAGAGTTCATCATTCCTCTCCCTTTCCCCTCAATTTGTTCCTGCTCCTAATACTTCTGTCAATGACATGAAAACCTTGATTCTTCTTTCTTTCTTGTCACCCACATCCAATCAGGAACAAAGACCTATGGATTCTACCTCCATAATATCCTTATATTTATCCCCTTCTAGGTAGCTGAATGGAGCAGTGGATAAAGTACTAAGCCTGGAGTCAGGAAGACTTGAATTCAAATCCAACCTCAGATACTTACTAGCTATGTCACCAGCTATGGGCAAGTGACAATCTCTGTTTACCTCAGTTTTCTCAACTATAAAATGGAAATAATAGCAACTATCTCCCAGGGTTGTTGTAAGGATCAAGTGGGATAATGTCTAGTACTTAGCTGGAACTTAATAAATGATTTTTCCCTACCCTTACCACTAACTAGTTCAGAGAATATAGACAAAGCTATTATCATCTCATTTTTCTGATCTAGTCTGGCAGTACGGAACAGTAGATACAGCATCTGCCTTAGAGACTGGAGGACCTGGGCTCCAGTCTTGCTTCTTTTTTTATAATTAAAAAAATATTTATTTAGAAGTTTCCCCAAGTTACATGTAAAAAACCCAAATTTTTACATTGATTTTTAAAAAACTTTGTGTTCCAAATTTTCAATATGTCATACACGTGCAGTCAGGTAAAATATCTCCACATTAGGTTGTGAAAGAAAACAGACAAAATACCTTTAGAAAGAGGTACTAACAAAAAATATGCTTCAATATGTATTCAGATACCAGCAGTTCTTTCTCTGTTGATGGTTTGCATTTTCATATTTCCTTCTGATAGCTTCCTGCTCATCATTTCTTTCACAGTTACTATTGCCAACTGTATTATCCTCCATCCTATTCACTCTCCATAATATTTACTCTATTTTCATTTACTCTTTCTCTCCTCAAAAATGTTTTGCTTCTGACTGCCCCTCCCCCAATCTGCCCTCCCTTCATTCTTCCGCCTCCCACTTCCCCGAAGGGCAAGATATATTACTATACCCACTTGAGTGCATATGTTATTCCCTCTTTGAGCCAATTTTGATGAGAGTAAAGCTTACTCACTCCCCTGCTCCTTCTCCATCTTTCCCTCCATAAGCTTTTTCTTATTCCTTTTATGTAAGCTACTTTACTCCATTCCATTTCCCCCTTTCCCTTTCTTCTAGTGCCTTCCTCTTACCCCTTAACTTTATTTTAAAGATGTCATCATGGGGCAGCTAGGTGACACAGTGGACAAAGCACCTGCCCTGGACCCAGGAGACCCTGAGCCCAAATCTGGCCTCAGTCCAGGATTGCTTCTAATATATATTGGCTATGTCACCGTGAGTTTAAACTCCCATTGGTCCAGGTAACTCTCTAAAATTTATTCAGAAGCATGTATTCAGCCTCTATTATGTGTTAGGTACTGTGCTAAGCACTTTACAAATATATCATTTGATCCTCACAATAACCCTGCAAGGAAGGTGCTATTATTATCCTCATTTTCCAGTTGAGGAAACTGAGTCACAGAAAGGTTAAGTAACTTATTCAGGGTTACGTCAGCCTATAAGAGTCTGAGGCTGGATTTGCCTCCAGGCCCAGTAGTGCCCTACTGTCCCATTGTGCCTACCTGGATTGGTAGAGTCAGTTTCCTAATCCAGGAGATTATTATTTCAATGTTTACCAACCTTCCAATTCAATGAAGTTCAGTGGGAAGTGCTCCTTGGATGGATGGATATCCTACTATTTTTCTCTCATAGTTGACGTTCTGTGCTGTCATTATTAGACTGTTTTATTTATTTTTAAATTTTTTGGATAAGGCAATTGGGGTTAAGTGACTTGCCCAGGGTCACACAGCTAGTAAGTATAAAATGTCTGAGGCCAGATTTGAACTCAGTTCTTCCTGAATCCAGGGCCAGTGCTCTATCCACTGAACCACCTAGCTGCCCATATTAGACTGCTTTATATTTAAAGTTAAGCAAATACTTGTAAATCTGCCCTCTAGGAATTCAAAACTCACCTGGGTAGGCTATGTATATATGTGTGTGCATTTATATGTGTGTATGCACACACATGCACATGAATGTGTACACACATACACGCACTTATGCATATATGTGTACTTACGCGCACACATAGGCATGTGTGCATATTTACATGTGTGTATATGTACACATATATTTGTGTGCATTCACATGTATGTGTATTGCAATGTACACACAGTACATAATGCACATGCATATACACACAGACGCACATGTGCATGTGCACATGTAAATGTGCATATGTGAAACGTATATGTATATATGCATGTGTATATGTGTACATGTGTGGATGTGTGCATGTTTATATATGCATGCATATGTATATGGTTGCATATATGTATGTGTGTGTATCTACATCTATATCTGTACCTGTATATGTGTGTATATATAAGAATTGGAATTTTCTGAAATGTTAGATATAAGTGTTAACCTGGGGCATGTGTGTTTAAAAATCTGATAACTCTATTTCAATGGAATTGGTTTCCCTTTTAATAGCATGTATTTTATTTTCTGCATTTAAAAACATGATTCCAAGAAGGGTTCCCTGGGCTTCCCTGGACTGCTAAAAGGGTCCAGGACACACAAGAAAAGCTGGGGACTCCTCAGATGTCTAGAGTGATGATCTAGTGGCCATTAGCATCCTATATTTTGTACTCTGATGCAAAGAAGCAACTGAAGCAAGACTGCAAGTATATGATCAGATGTGTGTCATCATCTCTAACCGACATTTTCTGTCCCACCTCATCCCCTATTTATGGCACCGTGCTAGGGCCTGGTACATCAAAGTGGCTGAAGAGAGAAAAAGGATTTCTTTTTTAGAATTACAAGTGAAAAAAAAAAGATAGCTTGTATATTGTTTCCCCTATTCTCTTTTTAAAAAATCCTCGGGCCTAATATCTATTCTTTCTTCTCCAAGATATTTACACCATTGTGAAGGAGCATTAATGTGGAAAGACTTTTTTTTTTGCGGGGGAAGGTTTTTAGGAAGGGTAATAGGGGGAGGGGAAAATTCCATTTTAATGAAGCTGGGAGTTCACATGGACCTTTAAGACTTAAAAAAAATGTAAATTGTAGATGCCAAAGTCTTGAAAGGGGTTTGACTGCCCATGGCTTTTGTGTGCATTTCCAGATGGCAGATGCCATTTTGTGTTTTGCATAAACTGACTAAATTTGCTTGCTCTTTGTACTTATTGCAGAGGAAACCATTCTCTGCTTTCAATAGGACAGAAGAGCTCCTTGGCACTGGAAACCCTTCTGGTCTGGTGAGAGAGAAATGTTTAAGGGAGTATGCTGAGTACAAGCTAGGAACATCCAAAACTTCCCACACTTGAGCTGTTGGGAGAAGTTGGGCCGGGACTTGGAAATAGGAAAGAAAAATTGTCCATATCACTGATGTTAATTACCATCTTACCCATACTAATAACCATGTTATGAATATAAATATTGAAGATATTTCCTGTGCTAGCTGTCCATTTTATTAATATTTTATGGATTATAACAAAGCTTGTATGACAATGGGTTTTACTTCAACCACTCAGTTTCTTGTCTTCTTCCATTTTCTTGTTCCCTCCCTACCTGACTGTGTCTCAACTTCCAAGCATGTTCTTTAGGGCTTTCATTCTAATGGAGCCTGGCCTGCTGTGAGGAAGTGATTTTGAGCTCCAAAACATTCCAGAAGATCTATCTGGCTTCAAGATTTCAACACCATTTCCAGATATCCCAGAATACCTAAAGTCTTTTATAGCTGTTTTGGGGGAATAGACATTTTGCTGGGTAATGGCATTGTTAAGTGAAATTCAGAGAGATGCATCTTCTCTATGCAAAGGGATCATATTTTTATAGCTAGCTCCACCACATCCTGGTCTTTTGTTGAACCAGATTGATTTCATTGAGGGACTATATGAAATGGCAGGAGCCAGAGTTCTTTGGAGAAAAGCTGAAGTCTCATTCTTATAAGTGGCAAGTACACAGAATAATGGCACATAGGCCTTGGTTGACCAGTAGTGGAGAGGAAAGGGGAGGAGTATGGTGATGCTTGCCTGTGTTCATTGACTTTTCCTGGGATGGTGTGGAAATCTTCTGCATGGCAAAATTGCAATAATGATATCACTGACCCCAATTTTCCCCTAAATAAAAAATCCACATTTTGAGCTCCAACATTCTTTCAGTGATGCTATATAATGATGCTGCAGATGTTGAAATAACAAAATGATATCAAAGTGGCAACATCAAGAGATGCATGGTGGGTAGAAATAGCCTACAAAATATTGCTAAAGAAAACTTGAATGCAAAGAAATAGAATAAAATGTAAAAAAAGGATGCCTAACAAGAAAAGGATGTGGACTGATCACATAGTAAGATTTTTTTTTGTTATTCAGCTATTCAGACTCTTTATGACCCATTTTGGGGTTTTCTTGGCAAAGACACTGGAGTGGTTTGCCATTTCCTTCTCCAGCTCATTTTACAGGTGAGGAAAATGAGGCAAACAGGGTTAATTGACTTGCCTGGGGTCACACAGCTCAGGAACTCAGGAAGATGAATCTCCCTATTGACTCTATCCACTGTGCCACCTGGTTGCTCTGTGAGATTTAAGGGACACACACACACACACACACACACACACACAATACAAATACTGAAGTAATATCAAGTAATATTAAGAGACTTAGAGGAAGGTCCCCATTGCCTTGAGTGGCTTCCCTATGAAGAATTGAGTAGGAGGATATGGTTAAGAATGGCCCAGCATGTGGCATTGTGAACAAGTTGCTAGAGGCATCATTAAGGCAGTATCTCCAAAGAGGAGATGGCACTCATTAAAGAATGAAAGCACAGGAATTCAACATTCTCTGCTTAAAAATGAACACTTTCCCTCTTTGATTTCCCAAAGATAACATAAGTAGACAGTATATTTCAGAGTGGGAGGTTCCTATTCTCCTTCCATCTCAAAGTCTGTCAATGTGCAACAGTCTTACAACTGACAATTATCACAAACACTTTACTTAGCCCCTCTTATTCAATGAGAAACTTGTCTTACTATTGATTAAATAGTGAGTAATTTTTTATAGCGTTTCAAGGTGTGCAAGCTGTTTACTGTGCAACCATCCTGTGAATTAGAGAATTCAAATGTTACCCCCATTTTATAGATGAGGACACTGAAGCTCTTAGAGCTTAAGTGACTTATGGTTACACAGTAAATATCTAGAGATGGGCTTTGAACCCAGATCTCCTGACATTTGAGAGCAATGTGCTTTCAACTATGCCAATACTAACCCTCAAAAAATGGTAACTCACCCACTTGAACTTGAACTCACCCCAAAGTTGGCATAAAACATGAAAAGATTGAAGATATTTTGGAATACATCAAAAAGCTATCAAAATAAGTTTATACTTAAATTTTCTTTTTTGTCTTACTATATATATATATATATATATATATATATATATATATATATATATATCGTTTTCACATTCATTCTATCTCCTCTCAGTTACTCGTTCCCTTTTTTTCCAACCATCTGCTGTTTGGAGCTTTGGGGATTACTTGACAGGGGATGGAGAATGGAAGAGCAAAGAAAGGAGAGGGAGTAATATTAGAAGAAGGAGAAGGAAAATCCAATCAGCATTTATCAAGTATCTACCATAAGGGGGCAGCTAAGTGGCACAATGGATAAAGCACCAGCCCTGGATTCAGGAGGACCTGAGTTCAAATTTGGCATCAGACATTTGATACTTACTAGCTGTGTGACTATGGGCAAAGTCACTTAACCCTCATTGCCCTGCAAAAAAATAAAAATAAAAATAAAAGTACCTACCATATTCAAGGCAAGAAAATAAAGGACTACCTTTGAAGTTAGGAAGAGTTAGTTTTAGGCTCTATCTCTAAAACATTTTAGCTGTGTGTCATTTATCCTCTTAGTGGCCTTAGACTAGTCTTTAAGACTATCAATTATATATAGCCAACTGATCTATAATATCAATAGAATGAATTTCCACAGAAGGAGTTCCCCATACAGATGAAATCAGTAGTTAGGATCCCCCCTTGGCCCCTTTCCCATATCTCTCTAAAATGCTATGCTAGTCCCTGAGCAAAGGTACAAAGAACAAAAAATAGTCCCTCCCCTCATGGAGCCTCCTACTGATGGGAGAGGAAGGTAAGTTGGGAATAGCTATGGTTTGTATCTGCTCAAAAGAGGAGAGTAAAGAAATAGGAGCCTAAAGAGAGAAACTGCGCTTTCCCCCTAATATCAGAAGATATATTTAGAGTTTCCCCATTAGTCTAGTTTCTCATGAAAAGCAAATCATATGAGAATAGAAAACAGGATAGTTCAATCCTCTTTTGAAAAAGTTGTGAATTCTGAGGTCGGTCTCAGAATCCACAGTCAGGAGATCTTTCCTAATGTCCAGTTTAAATACCTTCAGCTATACTTTAAGCCCATTTTCTTTGACTATTTACCCTTGAACTATAGAGTTCACATCATGAAAGGAGGGGAGATCTGGCCGTTGGTGTTATTCCACCTATATAGGCAATCAGCCCAGATATTTTTCTTTTTTTCTTTTTGACATTTTAATGCACAGTTTATTATATGCTTGGACCATAGTCCCATAGTAAACAAAAAACAATAGTATTCAACATTCATTTTTATAAGATTTTGAGTTCCACATTTTCTCCCTCCTTTCCCTCCCCCAAGCCTCAAGCAATCTGATATAGGCTATTCAGTACCATCATGTTGAACATTTCCACATTAGTCATATTGTGAAAGAAAAATCAGAACAAAAGGGAAAAACCATGAAAAAGAAAAACCAAAAAAACCAAAGTGAAAATAGTATGCCTTGGGGGCAGCTAGGTGGCACTGTGGATAAAGTACCAGCCCTGGATTCAGGAGGACATGAGTTCAAATCTGGCCTCAGACCCTTGACACTTACTAGCTGTGCGACCCTGGGCAAGTCACTTAACCCTCATTGACCCACCCCAAAAAGAAAAATAGTATGCTTCAATCTGCATTCAGATTCCAAACTTCTTTCTCTGGATGTGAATAGCATGAATCTTTGGGAATTACCAGATATCTTTTTCTTAACTTGAAGTACCTAGTTTGGCTATCGCAACCTCCTAAATTAACTAGATGTCTGCAAGCTCTGTCGTTTACTTAGGACTGTCTAGATCAAAATTCAGCGTCTCATTCTTTGATCCATGTAGTTCCTCAGAACATTACATTAGAATTTTGTGATTACTGTATACAAAATAATAGCAATATTGTAAGATTATCTGCTGTGAAGGACTTAGTTATTTTCAGCAATTCAATAATTCAAGACAACCCTGAAGAACTTATGAAAAATGCAATCTATCTACAGAGAAAGAACTGATGGTATCTGAATACAGATTAAAGCATAATTTTTTTTGTTAGTTCCTTTATCTGAGGTTTTGTTTTTGTCTGTTTTCCTTCACAACCTGGTTAATGTGGAAATGTTTTGCATGGCTACTCATGTATAACTTATATTGAATTACTTGAGTTCTTAGGGGAGGAGTGGGGAGGGAGGGAAGAAGAGAATTTGGAACACAAAGTTTTTTAAAATTGATGTCAAATTTGTACAGGTAGCTTGGTAAAATAAAAATTCTAAAGAAAAAAAGAAAAGAAAAAAAAAGAATTTTGTGATATATGAAAATGTCTATGGGGGCAGCTAGATGGCACAGTGGATAGAGCCCTGGCCCTGGATTCAGGAGTACCTGAGTTCAAATTCAGCCTCAGACACTTAACACTTATTAGCTGTGTGACCCTGGGCAAGTCACTTAACCCCAATTGCCTCACTAAAAAAAAAAAAAGAAAGAAAGAAAGAAAGAAAGAAAGAAAGAAAGAAAGAAAGAAAGAAAGAAAGAAAGAAAGAAAGAAAGAAAGAAAGAAAGAAAATGTCTATGTGGATGAGTGTAGTTGCCTCAGAGTGCTGAGGGAAGGGAAAGTGTTTGAAGCAGGAGAGGTGATTGGATCAATTTTCACTCTAGGAACAAAAATTGTCCAACCATAAGAGAGAAAGGCCCTTAGGCAAGGGAAAATCAGTCTCATACTTATTTTTTGTTTTTGTTTTTGGCTGGGCAATGAGGGTTAAGTGACTTGCCCAGGGTCACACAGCTAGTAAGTGTTAAGTGTCTCAGGCTGGATCTGAGCTCAGGTCCTCCTGAATCCAGGGCCAGTGTTTTATCCACTGCACCACCTAGCTGCCCCAACTTGTGTTTTGTTTTGGGGTTTTTTTTTGGTGGGGCAATGAGAGTTAAGTAACTTGCCTAGGGTCACACAGCTAGTAAGTGTCAAGTGTCTGAGGCCGGATTTGAACTCAGGTCCTCCTAAATCCAGGGATGGTGCTTTATCCACTACACCACCTAGCTGCCCCTGACTTGTTTTGATATAGAATGATGAGGGTAGGTGCCATATTAAAACATGGAGAGAAATTAATTCTATTTCTTTAAAAATAAAAAAGAATTACATGACTGGTTTTAATGCTTTTCTTGATAATATTCATCTGAATAAAGGGAGGTCCATCTTACCTAGGATATGCATAAAGGATATGTTATTCAGACTTATTTATGGCCATCAGAAAAAACAAAAGATATAGATCAGGCTATTAAATAGGTCTTTAAAAAAACAACAAACCTTTTAAGTGGTGTCCATATCTAACTGAAGTGGACAGTGTCCACAATAACACAATTATAGGGGACATAACGACGTAGCAGTTAAGAGGACTCAGTTCTTAGCCTCTCTTTTTTCCTGGGTTCTGGCTATATTTAGTTGTTTTGCCCAACACTACATGGGTCAAAGTCTATTTAAAGGAAAATAAAATCAGAACAACAGAGATAAGACCATTTTCAGCTTTCATCAAAAAGCAGGCTCTATCACCCTTTGCTGTTGAGGATGCTTCTCCTCCGTTGTTAGTGAGATGGTCTTTTTCCAGCTCTGCACATGGCATCTAAACACACTCTTGAATCTGATGGGTGCAAAGGAAAGTGGAGCATTGAGTAATCACCTAAAGAGTCTGGTTAGGATGGTTGGTAAAACTGTACAATGCCATGCTCGCTACAAAAAAACTACAAAAAAACCCCAAAACAAACAAACAAAAAAGAGCTTCTATCTGTCTATCAATAGCTATATATCTGGCACTGGAGATACAAAGAGGGAAAAACCAACAACATTGGTTTAGAACCCTCATAAATTCACAAGCAACATGATCCCCTGGCAAGTCATTTCATTTTTCTCAACCTCGGTTTGTTCATTGGGCAGGGCAATGAGGGTTAAGTGACTTGTCCAAGGTCACACAGCTATTAAATGTCAAGTGTCTGAGGTCAAATTTGAACTCAGATCCTCCTGAATCCAGGGCTGGTGCTCTATCCACTGGGCCACCTAGCTGCCCCCCAGTTTTTTTCATTTTTAACATGGAGATGATGATAATAGCATGTTCCCTATGAAGTATGATATATGTGAAATCCTTGCAAAGTTTGAAAGCACTATGCAAATTTGAGCTATTAAAATGTGAACTATAATATCATTACTGGAGGATATGGTAAGCAGATAAGTAAATACCACATAATTTGAGGAGGAGAGAGCACTGTCTGCTTGGGACATCAGGAAAGTACTCTTATAGGTGTTGACCTATACCATTGGACTAAATTCCCTAGGTTCCTTTTGTTTTTGTCAATATAACCTTGATTGCTTATATAAGTCAGGCCTTGTGATCTTACTTTTTACTCTGTGATCAAATTGTTTTTCTTGATATTCTTAACAATCCAAATACCCAGGAGAGAGAGAGAGAGAGAGAGAGAGAGAGAGAGAGAGAGAGAGAGAGAGAGAGAGAGAGAGAAACTGTATCGATTTGTCTTTTGGGTCATCTAAATGACTAAATTGAATGTTCTTTGTGGTGATCTTATCCACTGCATGGGAATTGGTCTGAAGAACGAATACACTTGGGCTTTCTGTCACCCTGCCCTCCTCCATATCCAATCTGATGCCAAGGTCTGACGATTTCACCTTTTCAAATTCTCTCAAATATGTCCCCTTCTCTCTTCTGACACTGCCACCGTCCTGGTTCAGGCCCCCATTTTTGTACACCTGGGCCATTGCAATAGCTGATGTATTGGTTTTCCTCTCCCAAGGCCTCCTTGCTGTTCCCCAAGCAAGACACTCCATTTCTTGGCTCTAGGCATTTTCTCTTGCTGTCTTCCATGCACAGAAAACTGTCCCTCCTCACCTCATCTATTGCTTTCCCTCTATTGATTATTTCCTATGGATCTTCTATATAGCTTGTTTATATATAATTGAATTTGGGGCTATCTTTTACCTTTCTTTGAACTTCCAGTGCTTAGTAAAGTGCCTACATCACAGCAGGCACTTAATAAATGTTTATTTACTCTTACCAAAATGTTCCTTGATAAAGAGAAGTTGTATGTTGATCTATTACTAGTTAAAAAGAATTTTGGGAGCAAGGACACCCATTCAAATTGACCTATTTATCATAGACACATAGATTCAGAGTAGAAGGAAAAATCTGAGACCATCTAGTCAAACCTCATCATTTTAGATAAGAAAACTGAGGCCCAGGAACTTGCCTGAGATCACACAGATAGTAAACATTGGAGAAGAATTGCAACCCATATCCTTTGACCTTAAAGTCAATGTTCTTTCTACTGTACCACTGCTGTTCCTTGAACTTGTCCCTCAATTTCTCACCTCCATGCCTTTGCCTAGGCTTTTTACCCATGGATGCAATGCACTGCCTGCTCAGTCAGTGCCTCTTGGAATCATTAACTTTTTTTACAGGATCAGCTCAGGTAATCTCTTCAATGAGAGGTCTTTCCTGATTCCCTTAATTGTTAGTGTTCTCTCTTTCCTCCTCAAATTATCATGTACTGACTTACCTGTTTATATATTGGGAACCCCACCCTGCTCCCAATAGAATGTAAGCACCTTGAAGACTAGATGTGGTTTTATTTTTCCTTTGTATTCCCAACACCTAAAACAGTGGCTTGCACACTTCATCAAAATGATGAGATTAAGTTAGAAAAGGGAAGTCTCATCTTTGAAGAACTTATTAACTAATTGTAAAGATAGTCCATTCACAGATAAAATGCCATGAGAGCAATTACCAAACAACACAGCAGATTGTCAGTGGAAACCAGAGGGCTCAGGTTCCAAGCCTTCACATTTCTCTCTGCAGCAGGTTTTTTTTTTCTTCTTTCGACTAGAATTATCTGTCTAATTGCCTCAACTCTCCACTTCCTCTCATAGGCAAACATGGAGTGAGCTGAGTTGACTAAGTACAGGGAGATTTCAGGACAGGAATGTTGGCAGCAGAAGTGGTGCTGTTCAGCAGTTCTCCTGTCTTATCATTCTTGGCACCATGTACGTCCATTCTGGTGGTTCGGTTACAGGGGGCTCAAGATGACACAAGAGGTACCTTGACATTTCAGCTGCAAAGGTCACAGCCTGGAAAGGCCCAAGAACAGACAGAATCCCTAGAGGTGTACTTGACAAGGTCTGGGCCATGAAGCAAGGATCACATTGTACCCTCTGTCTGTCTACACGGCAGGCTAGGTCCTTTACCTGAAAATTCAACAGTAAGATTTTTTAAAAATCGAATTTTAAAGAAAAGACATTGATATTTCAGTTTTATGGGTTTTCCAACCAAAATGTTTCTTTGGTCTGATTTATTGTGGTACAGTGGAATGATCAATAGCTATGGAATCAGAGAAACTGGGTTCAAATCTCTCTTTGATACTGATCTTCATTAAGGACCTTTCTCTCACATTCCTTTCATCTACTAGTGGGGCCCTTTGACAGCACTGCATCACTGGTTATCCTCTCCAGGGCTAGCTACCCTTTACCTACATCCCGCCTTCACAGGTCCTACAGGGGATTAATTATGTTCTTTACTTCCTATCACTACTTCCATTCTCCCTCTCTTCATGAATCTCCTTTTACTACCCCCTTTATTTTATCACCAAAAGTCAGTAGCCTCTCATCCTGTGAAGCTCACTAGATTAAAATTTTCTACCTACTCCAAATCATGGTAGTTGTGTTTCAGCCTCTAGGTCTTTCTCTCTGCTTTCTCAAAGAATTCAGCACCTGGCTCACCATCTTACTCTCTTTAACATGTCCTTATTTTTATTTATGTATTTTTGCAGGGCAATGAGAGTTAAGTGACTTGCCCAGAATCACACAGCTAGTAAGTGTCAAGTGTCTGAGGTCAGATTTGAACTCAGGTCCTCCTGAATCCAGGGCCGGTGCTTTATTCACTGTGCCACCTAGCTGCCCCTTAACTTGTCCTTATACTTGTGGTGTTGTTCAGTGGTTTTCAGTCGTGCCTGACTCTTCATGACCTCATTTGGGTTTATTTTTGGCAAAGATATTGGAGTGGTTTATCATTTCCTTCTCCAGCTCATTTTACAGGTGAGGAAACTGAGGCAAACAGGGTTAAGTGACTCCCCCAGGGTCACACAGCTAGCAAGTGTCTGAGGCCAGATTTTAGCTCACAAATTAGTCTTCCTGACTTCAGGCACTCAATCCACTATACCACCTACCTGCCCTGTCATTATATTATGGAACTTAATACTGATAATCTCTAAATTTCCTAACTTCCTAATTTTTCAGTTTCCTTATATCCCATTGCTTCCTCCTTTGTTTTACCTCAGCCTCACACAAGGATAGCCAGACTGTGGATCTCATGAATACCCCAAAATGTTCCACTTATTTAATAAAAATATTGTCATTCATTCCATTGTTCCCTATGCCTCACTACTCCTAAGTTTATTCTTCTCTCTCATCTTTATCTCCAGTCCCTTGAGCCCCTAAGAACTCTCTCAACCTCTGCTTGGATGTTATTTTCTTTACTATCTTGATATTATATATTTAGCCAATTCAACTGCAAATCATCCTTTACCCTTGGATTCCTTACCCTCTTAGCCTATCACCACTCATACTTACCAAACTTTAGCCAAACTTTTTCTTACTACTCACCTTTACTGCTCCTACATACATACTACTGACTAGAGCTGGAGGAAGTCATACTGACTGGATACGTTCTTGTTATCCAGCTTGTTGGTTATTCTATAGTGAGTATTCCTTTAGTGTATGGATTAGACTACATAGTTGTTGAAGAGCTTCTCAACTTTGAAATTCTTTGATTCGGTGAGCTTTGGCTGGGTCCTCACTGTATCAAGCAAGGTAATCTTTGTATTCCTCCCTTATTTCTTATCTTAGTCTTCATTTAAGATATTCCTTTCTATAGGTACTCTGTTTTTTGTGGAGCAATGAGGGTTAAGTGACTCGCCCAGGGTCACACAGCTAGTAAGTGTCAAGTGTCTGAGGCCGGATTTGAACTCAGGTCCTCCTGAATCCAGGGCCGGTGCTTTATCCACTGCACCACCTAGCTGCCCCCACTATAGGTACTCTTTATCTAATTCCCTTCTGTCTTTTCCAGAGGACTTCCCACTCTATCATCTCCCTTTGTTTCATCTTCAACTTTACCTTCTGGTTCCTCCTCTACTGAATTCAGACATTCCAAGTCTCTCCCATCCTTAAACATTCTATCATCCCCTGAAGATTTTATCATCTATCCCTCTCTCAACCAAATGCTATATAACTTCTCTGCCTCCACTTCCTCTCTTCTTGCTCACTTCTTCTCAGCCATGGGCAGTCTGACCTCCTTCATCACTAAACTGAAACTGCTAGAACATCTCTTGCATTTGACCCCTTCTCTCTACTCACACAGCTCCCACCTTAATTTGGTCCTTCACCACCTCTCACCTAGATTACTGTAATAGCTTTCTAATTGTTTTCCCTGCTTCAAATCTCTCATCATTCTGATCCATCCTACACATTGCTGGCAAAGTAATGTTCTTTAAATGGAGATCTGACTATGCCACTCCTGTGGCCCTATTGTCTCTGGGATCAAATGAAGATTCCTCTGTTTAGGCTTGACGGTCCTTCACAACCAGCACCCAAGCCATTTTTTTTTCCTAGCTTGGTGATATATTATTCTCCCATTCCACAGTCTACAATTCAGCCAAATTGTCCTTCTTTCTGTTCCTCATATATAGTCCCCTCCCATCTCACATTTCTGTGTCATTATATTAGGCATACCTGGAATGTACCCCTTTCTCTCCTCTGTCTTATCAGGATGCAACTCAACCAGTACCTTCTATGTGAAGCCTTAATCACTGTGGACCTCAATGTCCTCATTTGTAAAATGGACAACTTGAACTAGATGGCTTCTGACATCCCTTTCAGCTCTAGTTTCATATTCCAATGATCCTCTGATGTTTGGACTTTGAGTCAGGAGAAATGGGGGATCTAATACAAGGTCTGATGAAGTTCATTGCCGGAAAGTAACTTGTGTTCTTTGAGGTTCAGTTTCCTCGTTGTAAAATGGATATAATAATATTCTCTTTATCTAATCCCCTAGGGTCAGGGTGAGGAAAGTGTTTTGTTAAAATAAAGTGCCATATAAGTGTGAGTGATCATTATTATTGCTCTCCAAATATGACTATTATTTCATCAATCGTGCGTTCATTACTTGACTTCTTCAACTTAATCTCTTGCTACCCTGCGACATTGCTTCTTTATTTCAGCCTAGCCAATATCTTCTCTTTTGCTGTCTGTTGGTTGAAGCCACGCATGATGAGGAACAACTATTAAGAAACTGGCTAATGCTTTTAATTTTCATTTTACTAATCATGGCATCTATATAAAATTGAAAGAAATGATACTTAAATCATTCATTAATACTTATATTATTAGCAGACTTTTGGCAAGTGATATTCATCAGATATTCTTACTATCTCATGGTCGATTGAAAGATGTAGCCTTTATAAGATGCTGTTGAATTATTATTATTATTTACTAAAACTAAGCATTTGACTTGGTAGAGTAAAATGCCACCTTGTGGGTTGTCTTTACAGCAAAGTGTCTTTTATTTCATTTTTCAAGAATATTCAGTATTAGGATATGTAACAATAGTTAATCCTATTTAATAAACTTCTGATAATAACCCCCACACAAGACATAAAAGAGAGAGATGTATGCTTGTCAGAAATATTTTCTATTGTGTTGGAGGAGATTCATCAAGGTATCCAGGTTCCCCATGGTTTAGATCTTCCAGATACTCCTCTTTGTAGATCTGTTGATTGCATCAAACCCCAAGACATTGTAGAGATAGAGAAAGAGAACTCAAATTCTCAAAGAAGCTTGAGTGGTCAACCTACATAGGAAAGACCAAAGGGACGAATAATGTCTATTGCCCAGATTTCAATATACATCTGAATGGACACCTTATAGAACTTACCAGCTATGTGTCTATCTGGACTAGATAGTACACAGATTGGGTCCAAGGTTGAAAAGAGGAGAAGAGAGGCTACATTGCTTTCAGAAAAGTGCAGCCTTAGAAAAGTACTAACCTCAAGCTTCCCATAACACCAACTGTCCATCTTTTTTCCAATACAAACATTTTACCATTGTCAGTGGCAATGAGCCACATCTAGAAAGCCATGGAAAGGGACATGGTGGGCATAAGCAGGATGCAACACATAACTAACAGGAGACTTCAAAGATGAACAGCACTAAAAATGTCATCCAGTATTACAAAAAGGAGAAAACAGGAGAGAGGGAGGGATGGCACAGAGATAGTCAGAGTTTTCCCTTGATACTTTTGTGAGATCAGGACGGCCTCCAATAGGTTGTGTGGCTCTACTATGGCAAACTTTTGGGAGGACCTGGATGAGTGTCACAGAGGATTCATAGGCATCCCAGGATGGGTAGTAATCTGCATCATTGAGAGACAGCTAGGTATTTGAGTCATATGTAGATGTGTGAGACATATTATTTTTTTCAGTCTCCAGAAGACATATTTATTTATGGAATTGCATATGGACTCCTGGATTACTCCCCTCCCCATCTCCAACAGATTGGGAACTACTGATATATGTATTACACACATATGGTATTTTATTTTGCATTTAGAATCACTAGAATCGGGGCAGCTAGGTGGCGCAGTGGGGAAAGCACTGGCCCTGGATTCAGGAGGACCCGAGTTCAAAGCCGGCCTCAGACACTTAACACTTACTAGCTGTGTGACCCTGGGCAAGTCACTTAACCCCCAATGCCTCTCAAAAAACAAAAAGCAAAACCAAAAAAAAAGAATCACTAGAATCATGGAATACCAAACTTAGCTAGGACCTTCAAGATCATCATGGTAGAGAATCAGACAACCTTGGTTCAAATTCTTACCCTAGCACCTGTGTAAATTGTGTAAGTTTCTCAACCTAACTGGCCCTTAGTTTCCTTAGTTTCCTCATCTGTAAAAAGTTGGGGGAGGGGGTAGGGATGGGCAGCTAGGTGGCGCAGTGGATAGAGCACCGGCCCTGGATTCAGGAGGACCTGAGTTCAAATTCAGCCTCAGACACTTAACACTTACTAGCTGTGTGACCTTGGGCAAATCACTTAACCCCAATTGCCTCACCAAAAAACAACAAGAAAAAAACAAAAACAAAACAAAAAGTGGGGTAAGGTGTTGAGTTAGCCTCTGAGTTCCTTTCCAGCTTTTTATCTTTGAACTGAATCATTTTATAGATGAAGAAACTGGGCTCCAGAAAGCTTCAGGGACTTATCCAAGGTCACAGAGCTAGGACCAGAACCCCAGTTTCTAGGCTGCTGCTTTTCACTAATCCACTGCTTCCCTTTATCATTCTTGTTACAATTAGATTGTAAGCTCTTTATGGGCAAGGTACCTTATCTTTTCTTTCTCTTTGTGTCTCTTAAATGCCATTATAGTGCAGTATACACGGTAGAGTATTGGTAAATCCATTTTATCTAACTAAATCCATGTTCCAATTGATTTTAGATAAACTTGTACTAGATGGAGTCCTTTCTCTTCACACCACCCAGTGCCTAGCATAGTGTTCCATATATTTTTGGTGTTTTATAAATGTTTCTTGACTTGAACTGAATTAAATGCACCAAATAGAGAATTTTATAGTCTGGTGAACTAAATCAGTTCATATCATAAATTCATATTAAAAAAAAAGTTTACAACTTTATCCTTTCCTTAGGATCTAGCTTTTTAGCCTGAATTATCTGAATTGTCTACATGATTAATGAGCTGCTCCCTCAACCCCCATTGTAGCACCAGAATGGATTCATAGAAATCCATGGGCATGATATTCCATTTGATTCAATAAGTATTTGTTAAGTGTATAAAGGAGAATGCAAGGTCCTTAGGAGGCCTGTCTCACTTGGGGCTTCAGCATAGTTCCTTCCACATAGTAGGTACAGCATAAATGCTTGTTGGATTGAATTGTCTGCTGTATCCAAGACACTGCAGGAAAGTTTCACTACTAAACTGGACTATCTGGGAAGGTTTTCTAGAAGATGTAGCCCTTGATTTGGATGTGGAGGGAAGAAAAGGATCTTAATACAGATCACACAGAGGAGAAAGAGACATTCTAGTACAGAAGGAAAGAGATCACAGCACTGTCCAGGACTGATCACTAAGGCTTAATGGGGCTCAGTCTAAGTCCGTGACAATATTTCCTTTATCAGAGTGTACTGAATAGTATATTGCTTATTTCTGAGAGTAGAGAACACTCAAGTTGGTCATGATTGTGGGTTTTTTGTCTGTTTCATTTGGGGTTCCCAGTGGGACAGAGAGTTTTAAGGGAGTTTCCTGTTTATTCAAGGTGCCTGGTTGAGTAAGGAATATCAAAGTTCTCAATCTGCAGAACAAATAAAATCTGGGCAAAGGTAACAGAAATGTCTCCCACCTTGTCCCTCCAGTGTTTCTGAGGGGCTGTTTATGCCTCGAGTTGCATAACTGAGCACCTATGGCATGCATGTGCAGTGAAGAAGAGGCACCTCATTGGGGAGGCCTGCCAACTAGGAGCAGTCATTGACCTCTTTTTGTCTCCCTACTTGAGGCCATTCATAATTGTAGCTACGCCTGGGTTGTTACCCCCACAAAGTTGGAAATGTGTAACTCATCATGAAGATAATTCTAAAATGCAGATGATTGACAGGGAAACATTTGTATACTTAAAATGATTTTTCACTTTTCTTCCAGATATTTGCCTCTTACTTGACACAATCCTAGGCTGTGTCTGTATAACTAAACGGAATCAATAAAAAAGCAAATTTGTTTTTTTAAAAAGTTTGTTTTGGCTGCCTCAATAGCTGATCACTGAACAATCCGTGGGATTAGTACACTGTCTAGTTATTGCAGTTATTTTAACAACTTAACTGGATTATCTCTGAGGTGATTCTACTGAGGGCTCAGCAATGGACCTGCAAGTTCTGAATGTGGTTGGAGACAAAGCATATAGCATCTTATAGCTAGAGAGATCATCAACTTCACTGTACTCATTTCATAGAGAAGGAAACTGAGGTCCAGAGAATCCAAGTGTCTTGATCCAGATAAGACAGCTAATAAAGAGAAAAGTCAGGATTATAATACAGATCTTTTGACTTTTAGTCAACAGCCTTTTTTCCATGACATTAGGCTGTTTCTGGGGCAGCTAGGTAGCACAATGGGTAGAGTACCAGGTCTGGAGTGAGGAAGATATCTTCCAGAGTTCCAATCTGGCCTCAGACACTTGCTAGCTGTGTCACCTTGAACAAGTCACCTAACCCTGTTTGCCTCAGTTTCTTCATTTGTAAAATGAGCCAGAGAAGGAAATTATAAACCATTCCAGTATCTTTGCCAAGAAAACCCCAAATGAAATCACAGAATTGGACACAATTGAAAAATGACTGAACAAGGCAGTTTCTAGAACATATGGACATGGACTAAGCTAAAATGATTTAAAGAGTAGTGTTTATCCCTATATCAGCAAGAGGAAGAGTGTAATTGAGATAGCTATAGAAACAATGTAAGCAGAAGCACTTATTATGAGAAAAAACCCATGGCTTTTAGGGATCTATTGATCATAACTGCTGTAGAATTGGTCTCTTTTGTTTGCACATGCAAAACTTTAAGTTTATCAAGTCAATTGGAGATGTGGATATTATGTGGTAGTCAATGTCAGTAAAGACATGGGGTTACAAGAATGAGAAATACAGAAGCAAGTGTCAATAAAGGGCAAGTAAAACAATGTGTTTTAAGGGATAGACTACTAGTTTTGGAATCAGAAGACCTGGAATTGAACTCTAGCTTTGTTGCACACTAGCTTTGTGACCAAGATAAGTCACTTAAACTCCCTCTATGCCTCAGTTTCTTCATCTATAAACTGAGGTTAGTGACATTTGTGCTGCTAAGTTGCAAGGTTGTGAGGAAAGTGCTTTGTGAATTCTGATATGCCATGTTCTCATGGGTAAAGCAGAGATATAATTGATTACCTGGTGAGTTTGACATTGGAATGCTTTATATGATTGTTTCTTTTTTGTTTGTTTTAACTAATTTTTTTTTAAAAAAATTTCACCTTTGTTCTTTCCCACCTCCCCCATTCCCACTGAAAAGAAAGAAAAACAAAACTGTTATAACAAATATGCCCAGTCAAGCAAAACAAATTCCCCCAAACTGGCCATATCCAAAAAATGTATTTCTCAATTTGCACATTGAGCCAATCACCTCTCTATCAGGAGATGGGTAACATTTTATCAAGAGTACTAAAATTGAGGTTAGGATCAGAGTTTTTTTAGTCTTTCCAAGTTGTTTGTCTTTCCAATGTTGTTGTTATGCCATAAATTGATCTGCTTATTTCACTATGCATCAGTTCGTACAAGTTTTCTGAGGTTTCCTTCTTCATTTTTTATAGTATAACAGTATTCCATTCCATTCACATACCATAATTTGTTCAGCCATTCCCCAATTGATGGGCACACTCCCTTAGTTTCCAGTTCTTTGCTACTCGCCCTCCACACGCACACACTGCTGCTATACATATTTTTGGACATATAGGTACTTTACCTCTTTCTTAGATCTCTTTTTGGCAGAGCCATTAGTGTTATCACTATGTGAAATGGTATGCACAATCTAGTATCTTTGGGGGCATAGTCCCAAATGACTTCACAGAATGGCTGGACCAGTTCATAAATCCACCAACAGTGCATTAATATATCTGTTTCCCACAGCCCCTTCAGCATGTCATTTTCTTTTTCTGTCAACTTTAGTAATATATTGTGTGAGGTACAGCTTCTGAGTTACTTTAATTTGAATTTATCTGTGAATAATTTGAAGCATTTTTTTCATATAGTCATATAGATAGTTTTGATTTCTTCCCCTGAGAACTTCCTGTTCTTATCTTTTGATTATCATTTGGCTCTTATTCATATTTATATACTTAAATTAGCTCCCTAAATATCTTGGAAATGAGAATTTTATCAGAGAAACTTTCTGGGAAGATCCCCCACACCTCCACCCCCCAGTTACCTGCTTTCTTCTAATTTTAGCTGCATTTGTTTTATTTGTACAAAAACATTTTAATTTTATATACTCAAGTCCATTTTATCATCTGTGATCATCTCCATTTGTTGTTTGGTCATAAAATCCCCTAGCCATATATCTAAAAGATATTTTCTTCCTTGCTTTTAAAATTTGTTTATTATGTCACCCATTATGTGACCCTTTTATCCAAATTTGAAACTTTTCTTGGTATATGGTATGAAATGTTGTCTATAACTGGTTTCTATCAGGCTGCTTTTAAGTTTCCCAAGACATTTTTGTTGAATTGTGAGTCCTTACCACAATAGTGGAGGTTTTAGTGTTTCTTAAACTCTGGACTACTCTGCTCATTTGTTTTTATATATTATATATCTAATTTGTTCCACTTATTGACCTCTCTCCGTTTTTTAACCAGTACCAAATCATTTTAATGATTACTGTTTTTGTACAGTTTGAAATCAGGTACTCCTAGATCTTCTTTCTTACCACTTTTTTTGCATTTGTTTCCTTGAGATTCTTGACCTTTTGTTCCTGCAGATAAATTCTGTTATTATTTTTTTCTAGCTCCATAAAGAAATCCTTTGGTAGTTTTATTGGTATAACATTGAATAAGTAATTTAGGTAGTATTGTCATTTTTATATTGGTTTGGCTTGAGCATGAACAATTAATATTTCTCCAATTATTTAGATATGTCTTTCTTTGTATTAAGAATATTTTATAGTTGTATTTGTATCATTCCTGTGTGTCTTGGAACATTTTATATATTCTGAAGTTATTTTATGTGTTTGTTTTTTGTTTTTTTTCTCTTTTGCAGGGCAATGAGAGTTAAGTGACTTGCCCAGGGTCATACAGCTAGTAAGTGTCAAGTGTCTGAGGCCGGATTTGAACTCAGGTCCTCCTGAATCCAGAGCTGGTGCTTTATCCACTGAGCCACCTAGCTGCCCCCTTAAAGTTATTTTAAAAGGAATTTTTCTTTCTATCTCTTTCTGTTGGGTTTTGTTATATTTCCTATGATTTAAAAAAATAACCAGTTTTCCTTCTTAATGACATTTTCTCAAGTTAATTTTCAAACAAGGGTTTATTTTTTTTTTGGTTGTTGTTTTGTCTTTTGCTTTTGTTTTTATCACTGAACATAGTAATCAAATAGGGAAGAAGAGGTGAGGTCAACCCTAGATCTTTGCAATTCAGAGCAAGTCAGTTGGGATTAAAACTGCTTTCAGAAATTTGTAAATTGATCATTTATTACTGGGTGGATAACAGAGAATTGTCTTTGTATGTTTGAGTATACACAACTCAAGTCTAAAATTGGCTAATGTCCAAATTATCTGACTAGTTCAAGTCTTCACCAGGAAGAATACCTAGACTAAGGAACAAAATGCTACATTGAAAAAGAATATATTTCAATTCTTTCAGCTAATTTAAAATTTCATATTGACTGAAGATGATAGATTTAGAGTTGGAGGGAACTTAGAGACTATAGAGTCTAGCTTCCTCATTTAACAGACAAGGGGTTAAGTGAATTGCCCAGAATTATAAAGCTAATAAATACTGGAGGCAGGATTTGAACCTAAATCTTTCTCACTCCAAGTGTCTTATCTATATGCTATGCTGCCTTTCCAATAACTTCCCTACCCCTGATCCTCACCTATTGAAGTGAAGATTTCTCAAATGAATGTTGAGCATTAGCTAATGTCATAGCTTAAATCAAGATATCTAATTAATATATTAGTTTTGATATTAATCATGGCTGTCTTGTGAGAACCTACCTTCATTTCTAATGAGGACCATATCAAAGAAAAATCACAATATAGAGATTTAGGTTAGAAATTCTAAAGATTCTTCCCACTATATGGATTTTGATATACTAGACTGAATAATTAAGGGGGATAGTGAACCCTGGAACTTGTCAAAGAATGGAAAGAACTCTCTTTTTAGGGGTGGATTAATTATGACCATTTGTGGAAGCAGTGTGACCCCCAGAAATCATCTTCAATCTTACAGGTTCCCACATACCTCCTAACCAGTGCTTTCCACAGCAAGTGACAGTTTTCCCTTAAATCTAGTTTCTTTCTTTGTTGCAGTGGATATACAAGTTCAATAGTGGGTAAAGCACACATGCAGAAAGAAGAATACAGTGCATGATTTAGAAAAGAACTTTTGAAACTAGCAGAATGTGTAAAGAGAACCATTTAATAATCATAATCATGATTATGGTATTACTGCTGTGGTTACATCATTAAACTTAAAATGAATGTGAGAGAAAAAGAGGAAAGAGAGGGAGAGAGTGACACAAAGACACAGGGAGAGAGAAAGAGAAAAAAAATTCAGAGAAACATAACATGAATGACTGCTTGCTTCCAGGCTCTTAGGGCCTAGTTTTCCAATCTGGCAAACAGCTTGATGAGTCTGTTTATTCAGCCACAGTATCAGACATTCCCTTTTCCTGCCCAAAGAAGTCCCCTTTGAAGAACTGGCTCTGCTGGGGAGCAGTTTCCCTTTGGAAAAGCTGCTCCTGTTTGCAGACCTAAAGGAAAAGAACTGGAAACACCACAAGAATGTTCTTTAGAGCGATATTCGATCTCCACGTGAGGGGAGGGTGAAAAAGTGGTAAAAGATTTATTTCCTGGTTGAGGGGTTTTTTTCCCCTCTCAAGTGAATTAAGCACCGAACAAAGGTATCACATGAACGCTGTTGGGGTCAGATGTTCTGTTATCTCCAGATCTGTTCAGTAGTGATGAGGTAGGGGTTTGGGAGGGGGGCACTTATAGCAGCAGCAGCAGCAGCATGAGCCATGAGGCTTTACAGAGAGCACCTGCTGGGGTGAGAGGGTAATTCAGGGGACATATCAACCTCCCCATGTGATCTTTATCCAAAAAGGCATCAGCGTGGACAGATTTTTCCAGAGGCCAAGTCTAGGCAGCCCAAGGGAAACACAGGGTGGAGGGTTTTTTTGTGTTTTGTTGTGTTTTTTAATCTGGTGAATCCAGAGCAATGTAGATAACCAATATGGGTTGTACAGAATGGACAATTCATTTTGGCACCTGAATAGTAATCACTGGCTTTGCAATTTTCTTCTAGAAAGTACTTTCAAAGCCATCTTCTCATCTTCACATCTCCATAATCCTCAGGTTTGGAATCCACTGGATTCATTTTCTTAATTTTTTATAGATGAGAAAACTGAGGGCTAGAGATTTTGAAAACTAAGCTATAGGCCATTGCTTCTAACTCTTTCCAGTATATCTCTGGAATATGTCAAAAGTGTGTCAGAAAAAAAAAAGTAAAATTCTTTATCTTTTTCCAAGTGTGCAGAATATTGCTGGTGACTTTGAAGATGCAAAATGCTCTCCAAGGGAGTGACCCTACTCAGTAACTTCCAAGAGAACCTTTTAAAGAAAGTACATTGTGCTGATTTCTTCTAAAATCCATGTTTCTGGAGTAAGCCCTTCAAAATATGTCATTGACTATCTCTGTCATTTACTGCATTAAATGATGACTTTCCATTAAGAGATCATCTTTTCTGTATCCTGTATTTATCCCTTTTTCTTTTTTTTTATTGTGGGGCAAAGAGAGTTAAGTGAATTCCCCAGGGTCACACAGCTAGTAAGTGTCAAGTGTCTGAGGTTGGATTTGAACTCAGGTCCTTCTGAATTCAGGGCCAGTACTTTATCCACTGTACCACCTAGCTGACCCCTATTTGTCCCTTTTCTATGAAAATGACACTCCTCAATCTCTCAGTGGGGACTGTTTTTCCACTACTGGGCATGGGATGCTCTGAGTCAGTCTTTCCCAGGTCATTAATGGGATAGAAATGCAATATGAGTGTAAAACTTGGAGGTGGGCAGTCAGTGGCCATGGATCAGCAGAAGTCAAGTTACTCACATTAGGATCAAACTGAACTCTAATCAGCTTTAGTCATTTATTATTGTTGAGTTGTTTCAGTTATTTCCAACTTTGTGACCCCTTTTGGGGTTTTCTCAGCAAAGTTACCGGAGTGGTTTGCCATTTCTTTCTCTAGCTAGTTTTACGAATGAAGAACTGAGACAAACAGGGTTAGGTGACTTGCCCAGGGTCATCTAGCTAATAAGGGTGTGTGCTTGTATTTGAACTGATTCCTGATTCCAAGCCCAGTATTCTATCCACTGGAAAAACAGAAGTTGAACACATTGTCTGTACAGTGTCCTTAGAATGTAAGCTCATTGCCGTCAGGACTTGTTTGTTTTTGTCTTTGTATCTCCAGTGCCTAATATAGTGCTTTCCACACATTAGGGTCTTAGGAAAGGTTTATGGGGTAGCAGAACTGAATTTTTCCCACCCTCTACTTTCATTTTTCTAAGGACGGGGTGGGGGAGGGACAATGAGTAGACAGAACCCTAGAAACTTTGGCTTAGAATCTTGGGATTTGTCAGATCTGTTTTGGGGTTTTTTTTTGACATCGCTTGAAGGAAGCAGAAAGAATAAGAACACTGTGAGGTAAGCAGCAGGGTAATGAAAAGGAGCTGACAGACAGCTGGGTGGAGTGGTGGATAGAATGCTGGACCTGGAGTCCAAAAGGTTTGAATTCAAACTTTGCCCCAGATACTAACTTGCTGTGTGACTCTGGTCAAGTCACTTAACCTCTGTATGCTTCAGTTTCTTCATCTGTAAAATGGAGATAATAATAAGTTACCTCCTGGGATTGTTGTGAAGATAAAATAAGATGATATTTATAAAGTGTTTTGTAAATTTTAAAGCTCTTCTATAAATTCTAGTTATTATTGTTAGTAATAATAAGTAGACATGTAGAACACTGGTGAAAGTAAACAGGAGAAATATGAATTAATAAGTATTAGAACTCCACAAAGATTTAATAAGGGCTTGTGACTTGTGCTAAATGCATATTCTGAAAAAAACAATGTAGTTGCCACTTGTAGTGGAAAGAATATCTGATTGGAGTCAAAGGACCTGGGTTCAAATCCTGACTATCTTTCACCACCTGTATAACTTTGGGTAAGTCACTGGGCCTTGGTGTGCTCATCTCTATAAAGCTGAGGTAGACTCAATGACCTCTGAAATATCTTCCAGCTCTAAACTTAAGATTTTAGGATCCTTCTAAGGATGCCATCAGAAACCAAGAACTGTTGAACCACGAGTGAGTGGGAGAGCATGCTACTTCTGCCACTCCCCAACTCTCCTCCACTTAGCCCTGAAAGGACCTCAGACATTAATCATGGAGCAATGGATGATTGATATGGCTGTACCCTGATTAGAAAAGGGTTCATTTTACTTGCACATGGTACATGGAATTAGTTAAGGGTTGCACAGGAAAGGGAGCGATGGACCATTGTTCACATTAAATTATAATGACAGCCTTCCTAACCACTGTGTATTTATTATGTAAGAAAAGAAAATGTCTGGTAAAATTCTGCATAGGTTAATAACACCTTCATCATATAGTACTTCTTTTCTATTGACTTGAATAGCCCTCCTACTGACTTTTAATGGATTATTAGAGTTAATTACATCAATTGCAATATAATTGATTCTTAAATACTATGTAGAAACCTCATACAATTATGGAAAAACAAAAGTTATCTAGACATCTCAGATCAAAAAAGATTTGGAATTCCAGCACATTTAATTTCTGATAATCACTAGTCAGTTTGGACATTAAGATTGCAGGGTGTCTTGTTTTCTCTTTGCTAGGTTTTGACAGAATTGATAGTTTTACAACATTTAACTCAATATGCATGGAAATATAAGATTAAAGCTGTGAGTGCAATTTTTCTAAAAAAAAAAAAAAAGATGACTTCATCTCTTAAAATACTGAAATGTGGTACCTGCCAAGCATTTACAGAGGCATGCTTAGGAGAGAAAAGAAAAGTAAAAAAAAAAAGGTGTCAGATTTTGGAAAGCTTTTCCCCACAGGTGCAAGGATCCCTATGGGTCTCAGTGGTTCATTACCCAAGGTCTTTAAAACATGATAAGAGGATGAACTGAATACTCATCAAGGTAGGGGAAAACATCTTTCCCTTCTTTTGCTAAGCAGATATTGGCTGTACTACTCCATGTCAAAGGCACTGGTTGAAAAGGGAAAAATGCAGCCATACCTGGTATTTAGAGTAATAGAGACAAAGAAGCTACAGTTTTGACCAAATGGGATCTTTTTAGTTTTGATGGAATTTAGTCAAACTGAGTTGTCTATGTAGACATGGCCATGAATGGGAGGGTCCTAAAGTACTGCTCTGCTTTGAACCAAAGGCATAGAAGCAAATGCGTAAATCTCTCCTGAATTCCTGGGCCCTTGTGATCTTTAGCCCTTAGTCTACACTGACTTGTAACATTATCTCCTATCTCCTATCTGTCTCCTCTATTAGATTGTAAACTCCTTGGAGGCAAGAAATATGTCTGAATCCTTCACAACTCATGGTTTTGTGCCCTTCTTAATAGCTATTCTTTTATTTTATGAAGTAGCAGTTCATTTGTGAATTCAGTCTGCCTGAGCATTAGTGACTGCTCATAGATAGTATAAATTGCTCATGAGAGAAACCCCAGTCTTTCACTAGACCTTAGTTGTTGTTGTTCAGTTGTGTCCAGCTTTTTTTTGGGGGGGGTGGCAATGAGGGTTAAGTGACTTACCCAGAGTCACACAGCTTGTAAGTATCAAGTGTCTGAGACCAGATTTGAACTCAATACTCCTGAATCCCAGGGTGGTGCTTTATTCACTGTGCCACCTAGCTGCCCCCTGTGTCCAACTTTTTGTGACCCCATGTGCTTGTCTATGGGATTTTCTTGGAAAAGATCCTGGAATGGTTTTCCATTTCCTTCTCCAGTATGCTCCCATTTTAAAGATAAGGAACCAAGGCAAATTGGGGTTAAGTGACCTGCCCAAGTCACACAGCTAATAATTTTCTGAGGCCAAATTTGAACTCAGGTCTTTCTAACTCTAGGCCCACCTACCTGGAACAATAGATAATTTCATTAATGTGGATATTCCTTTCAATGGCATAGCTCAACTCATCTGTGCCATCTCACCTTGGACAATACTTGGGCAATATTCTTCAGTAGATTTTTCAAAACTTCATCCAAAATGTTGGGGACCTTTCTCTAGATCTGATTTTTATATTTAGTGGTACTGGGGGAAACACTGGCTGAGCATCTATTACTTGTCACTTTTCTGTTCATATATTTCCTCTATAAATCTTTTGTTCTTATTTCACACAGGCCACCACTGGCAATGATGGGAGACATACTCGTGTAAGTATAATGGTAATAATAGTGGCAAATAGTTTGAGGATAAATATGTTTGTGTCAAAATTAACCACAACATAGGGATTTCTAAGATGAAATAAGCCTCACTAGGAAACATAAAAAGCAAATAGCTAATTGGGATGACTTCCCTTGTTCCTAGCTTCATTTGTATTCGTATTTTCTCTCTGCAGATTGGAGGCCCATGAAAAATCAATCAACAAACTGAGTTGGGTTGGTGATCTTTAGGACAGAGTTGGTTCTTGGAAATTTAGGAAGCTTAGCTAGATAGATACTGTATAAAAATTGAAAAATTCATGGAGGCTCAGAAGTTCCCGATTAGGCCCTCCATTTCTCTCATTGAGATTGGATCCAGGAGTGAGACTCTAGACTTCTAACTGATCTTGTTAAGGGGCCTTCAACCTCTAGGTCTTCAAGCCTTATAAGACCATGGTTGCTATGCCTATACTACTAGCTAAATATTATTCCAGACACGTGAGGATACTCTCCACATAGTCCCCACACCCACCCTGTTAAACAAATCATAACATCCTGGATCCTTCAATAGATGTAAGTCATTAAAAGGTCTGGTAATTAGGTTTAACTTGTTTCCAAGTTATTTGTTTGCAAGGAGTTAATAAGCCCAGAGCTTTTGATGGTATGGTCTTTAAGGAAAGACTTTTCCCCCCATTCCTATGACTTCCTGTTCATGGGAAAATGAGAGGAAATGAAGCCTAAGCAAGAGGATGGGCCCACCCTTTTCCAGTCGTGTGGCTAATTTGTCAGGTGTAGTATTGGCACCTGGAGGCTTGTGTTGGCTTCTCTCCCATTCAGACTGGGGAAGTATCAAAATACTTATAACATGCTGTAGGAGACTTCAAAGCCCATTTGTAATACAAAGAATGGAGAAAAGGATATTGTCATTAAAGGACTGAGCAATGAATGTGACCAATCATTTGCTGATCTCAAGATAAAAGGGAAATTTTAGAAAAGGAATTGTGGTGTTTTTTCCCTTATAGTATCACATAATTCCTATTAATCAAAGAAATGGTTTAGGATTTAGGAGTGAGTCCTTCTCAATGGATTGGAAGGTACTTTTCATATTTATGAGAAAAAAATCACTTAAAGGATCATACTGGATCTAAGAGTAACAATTTATAAGAAGAGATAGAGCTTTGTTTTTGTGTGTCTGTCTTTCTGGGATTTTTTACAGAATACTTTTCGCCATGTTCCAAATGCTTAAAAAAATACCTGATAATGGAATACTGTCCACTGAGCCAAAAAGAAAACCACAATACCAAATGGATCTGATAAATTATGGGGGCTCATTTGGATTTTCAGAATTCATTAGCATTTTTGGACCGTCACTGTTGGTTTGGTGCCATCTTTCTCAATATTCAGCTACAAATAATTAACACTTTTTGAAAGAAAAAAGTATAGCTAATTGTAAAGCTATTCAAGGTAAATCTGTCCATGAATGGGGATCCAACCAAACTATAATCAATGGTTATCACACTATAATAATTTCAACCCAATAATGGAAGTCCTTTAGGCCCTCTTACTTGTACAAGCTAGATATTTGTATATATAGCTAGCAAGTAAACTCATTACATGGGAAACAAGGGTATATTAATTTCATAAAACATTGCTTTATCTGTTCATTCCAAGCTTACAATTCTTTCCATGGTGACTAGTGAAAAGAGAAGTCACCTGGGAGTCATTAGGATTGGGTTTTATTATCAATTTTGTCCCTAACTACCTGTATGCTCTTGGGCAAATCAATTTGTTTCTAGGGGTCTCAATTTCCTCATTTTTAGAATATAGAGAGAACCAGAAGATGTCCAAGGTCTTGTTCAGTGTTAACAGTTTGTAATAAAATAATTCTAACAGACTCTTTACTATGTATTTGGCATCAACCTGGATATGTTAGGAGATACAAAATAAATATAATCAATCATCAATTATTTGTTGAGCACTTCCTCTATACAAAAACATGAGACGTGATTCCAGCCCTTATGTCACTGACATTAACATAGCACTTCCAAGTTACAAAAGTACTTTACACAGGTGATGTCATTTAAACCTCACACTACCCTTGTGAGCTTAGATTGTGTTTCTGAAGTGTTATTTCATCCCAGTTTATAACTGAAGGGCCTTGAAAGCTTCTAGAGGGAGAAACAGAATTGTGAGATGTTGGAGATTCAAATTGTCCTTGATCTTCTTTAAGATAGAAGACAAGGAAGTGATGGGATCAGTGCAAGTCTAGGATTCTCTTTTTCCTACTATACCTGAAGAAGACTTCCTGGTTGCCTTATGGGACCTGGGGAGCAAAGAATGTCAATGATCAGGCAGATCCCTTGAGATTCAGGACCCTGGCTCAAATTGGAGTGCCTAGTTGCTGTTGGAGTTGAGATAAGTGACCTGGTAGGTGAGCAGCTGACTTTGAGAGTGGGCCTGTGGAACAGCATTGGTTGCCAATTGGTGCAGTTTGACAGTGGTCAGCCCAGAGGCAGAGGAGCCAAAGGCACCCACTCCCAGATAATGAATATCAATAAAACAGGGATGAGCCTGGAATAGCAAGGACTAGCAACTATTTAAAATCCTATGAGCTAGGGGCAGGTAGGTGGCACAGTAGATAAAGCACCAGTCCTGGATTCAGGAGGACCTGAGTTCAAATTCGACCTCAGGTACTTGACACTTACTAGCTGTGTGACCCTGGGCAAGTCACTTAACCCTCATTGCCCCCCCCAAAAAAAAGAAAAAAAGAAAGGAAAAAAAATCCCACGAGCTGGTGAGATAGAGCGGAAGACAGCTTTCTCCTGCCTTGTTTCCCTTGCTTTCTCTTTGATATAATACTGACCTCTTCCCTATTGCTTTCCATGACCTGTAACAATTTGTAGGTCAGTGTTATTCTCCAGGCACTCGAAGATCTGGGAGAGTGCAGAAGGAGACATATTTTTGAACATGGTCAATATGAGAATTATGTTGCTTTACTATGCAAAAACTTCCCACATTAGCCACGTACAAGAAGATATGTTACATTCTGCATCTTGAGTCTATCATTTCCTTGTGAAGAATTAACACCCGTCTTCACTGGTCCCCTAGAGTTATAGTTGATAATCACACTGATCAGAGTTCTTAAATCTTTCAGAGTCTTTTGTATTTACAATGTTGTTATTGTATATTGTTCTCCTGGTTCTGCTTACTTCCTCTGGGCTGTTTAGATGTCAGTCATTATGTTCAAGATACTATAGTGAATATAAAGAAGAATAAACCATAATTCCTGTAGTGTCAAAAATGAGGGAGATGACACTCCTCCTGAACTCTGCCCTAGTTAGATTACTTCTAGAATATAATGCTCAAAATAGAAGCAAGGAATCTACATTTTAGGACTGATATGGACAAACGTGAATAACTCCAAAGGAGGGTAACCAGGATGATGAGAAGACTGGGAACTTTGCCATATAAGGATTGGTTAAAGGCACTTGGGATATTTAACCTAGAAAAAAAGATTTAGAGAGAGTGTAATCAGTGTCTTAAAATATTTGAAGGATTGTTCTTTAGGAAAGGGATTAAACTTGTTTTTACCTAAGAGGACAGCACTAAGAGCAGTAGGGAGAAATTGCAGTGAAGACAGATTTCAGCTCACCATAAGAACTTCCTAGCAATTCATTCTTTCCCAAAATGCCTTTTTCAAAAGGCTGCCTCAGTAGGTAATGAAGTCTCTGTCACTGGAGGTGTTCATGTAGAGGTTTGATGAGCACTTTTCAAGGTTATTTTCGAAAGCAATCATCTTTCAGGAAGGGTTTGAGCTAGACGACCTCTAAGGCTGCTTCTGATGCTGATATTCTATGATTTCCTGTCCTCATGGAGCTAATGGAATACTACTACTACTACTACTACTACTACTACTACTACTACTACTAATAATAATAATGGAGCTAATAGAAGGCATTGTAAGGGAAGAAATAACAGGATCTGGTGACATATTGAGTGTAGGTGATGAAGAAAAGGGAAAAATAAAGATGACTTCAAGGTTTCTAGTTTAGAAGAATGGAGAGTTGTGGTTCTACAGATAGAAATTGGATAGTTGGGAAGGAAAGCTGATAGGTCTCAGGTGTGTGGAAATGAATTCGAATTCTCTTTGGACACATTGAGCATTAGGTGAGGATGCTGAGATATCCAAGGTGAGTGGTCCTCTATGTATTTGAAAATATAGGATTGGAACACAGATGAGAAGAGTTCTCCAGATTTAGAACTGGTGGTCATATTCTAATTGCCTTTGATACAAATGCCTTAGGTTAACATTAAAGGTCAATTGCAATCTGGTTCCATATGGCCTATCCACATAGTCTCCCACTATTCTTCAGTATGAACTTATTTTCCCCCAAGATGGCCTCTTCATATTCTTCATGTCTTTGCACTTTTTTTTTTTTTTGGCCTAGAATGCCCTCCTTTTTAGCTTCCAATCATTCAAATCCTACTCATCCCTCAGGACCCAATTTAAGTTTTAACTCTTCCATAAAAGCTTCCTTCCCCACCCAAAGTCCCCATACTCCAGCACCCAACTACTCATAGTAGACTCTGGGCAGTCACTTTTGCTACATGTGTAAAAAACAATAAACATTGAACACATAGAATAATTTAGTGCTGTAGTTAAGTCAAACTTACAACAAATTCATTCTGATAGATATTTAATGATTCACCCTAAAGGGTAGGAACTAATTAGACATTAATGCAAAACAGTTCATATAAATGATTATAATGGATTTTTTGTTGTTATTTTTTCATTGTTAGTTGTCTTGTGTTTTTAAATTGCACCAATGTGGATATTTTCTTCTAATGTTGCATGCTATTTAAACCTCATCCTGCATGTAGTCTCACTTGTTAAAAGACAAAAGGGGATGCCTACATTTGGGGGATAGGAGGATGATGATGATCTAGCTAAGTAGACTAAGAAAGTCAGATGGTAGGATAAGAAATAAGAGGGAACAGTGTCACAGAAATGAAGAGAGGAGAGAGTGTCTAGGACAAGGGGGTGATCAACAATTTCGAATGGTGTGCAGAAGCCAAGAAGGAGGAGGACTAAGCAAAAAATATTAAATTTAGCAAATAAGAAGTTATGAGTGGGGGCAGCTAGATGGCACAGTGGATGGAGCACCAGCCCTGGAGTCAAGAGTACCTTAGTTTAAATCCGGCCTCAGACACTTAACACTTACTAGCTGTGTGACCCTGGGCAAGTCACTTAACCCCAATTGCCTCACTAAAAAAAAAAAAGAAGTTATGAGTGACCTTGGGGGAAACAGCCATATAGCAGCATGCAGCAAGAGAATCAGAAGGTGTGGCCTTTAACCAGTCCAAAGTAACCTGAGAAGAAACTTTCCTACAAGATTGACTAGCCTGAATTCCGAACTGAATGGGCCTGCCTATTTATCAAAGTTTGAGATCTCTGGATTAACCCTTAGAGATAAGGAGGTATTTATCTTCTGGACCATTTCTTTCTCATTTCCCTATTTGCTTTCAAATGAATTCAATTCAAATGAAAGTTTCTAAAGAGATAATATACTCAAATATAGAGCTTTGTCAACTTGAAAGCTATATATAATTATTGTTAATAATAATGCTAATAAATGAACATTATTAAGTATCTATTAGGTATAAGGCACCAATGGGGAAATAACCTGTCCCCAAGGAGTTTACAATCTAGTAGGAAGATATTTTACTTTACTAATAATTTCCCATTTACTAAATGAGCAAATATACATGTAAGTAAATTATAAGACAGGATATTGTAAGAAAGCTAAAATCAAACTGCTATGGGACTTCAATCAGTCAATAAATATGTCTTATGTGCCAGGTACCTCACTAAGCTCTAAATAGACAAAGAAAGGTAAAAGACTGTTCCTGTCCTTGAGGAGGTCACAATCTAATGGAGCCACTATACAAAGAGCTGTGTACAAACAAGCTGTGTAGAAGAAAAACCGGAGATAATCAACACAGGGAAGATACTAGAATCTAAAAGATTGGGGGAATAGCTTCCTGTAGAAGGTGGGATTTTAGCTGCTACTTAAAGGAAGCCAGAAAAGGTTAAGAGGTGGAAACGAGACAGGAGAGAATTTCAGGCATGGGAGAAAGCAGTAAAAATGTCTGGAGTTGGGAAGTAGAGTGTCTTCTTTGAGGAACAACAAGGAGACCAGTGTCAGTCACTAAATTACAGAATATGTTTTGGTGGGAGAGGAGAAGGAGGAGGGACTTAAGAAGCCTGGAAAGATAAGGGGGGGGGGCGGGATATGGAGGGCTTCACATGCCAAACAGGGGATTTTCTATTTGATTTTGGAAATGATAGGGAGCCACTGGACTTTATTAAGTAGTAGGGTAATATGGGCAGATCTGCACTTCAGGAAAATCGCTTTGCTGGCCGAATAGAAAATGTCTTGGAATGGGGAGAGACTTGTGTTAAGCAGCATATCTAACTGAGGAACATTAGAATATCATCAATGCATAGGAAAAGTACAAACTATGCTGTACAAATTCTCTCAAATGAGAGAGAAATCCTTAGCAGCTAGAAGGATGAGAGGAGGTAATATTTGAGTTGTTCCTGGAAAGATTGGTCTGATTTCAACAGATGGAGAGAGTGGGGTGGGGTGGGGTGGGGTGGAGAGAGGGAATTCCATCACGAGGCTGCCTCAATAAAGGCACAGAGACTGGGAAACACAGGATAAGTTTAGGGGTATGCATCATAGGATCATATATTTAGAGCTTGAAGGGATCTTAGAGGCTATCTAATCCAGCCTACTCATTTTACTGATGAAGAACTGAGGTTAAGTGACTTGCCCAGGGTCACAGAACTGGTGCCTGAGGCAGGACTTAAATCTAGGTCTACCTGACTTCACGTCTAGCATTCTATCTAACACACTATGCTGTTTCTAAGTGGATAATAGTCCAATTTTCCTGGTGTTTAGGGCATTCGGGGGGAAGCATCGGACAGTAAAACTAGAAAAGTAGATTGGAGTCAGATTATAGAACACCTTAGGTGACAGGGTAAAGACTTTGGACTTTTTCCTGTAAGGCAATGGGGAGCCATTGAAAGTACTTGAGCAATGAAATGGCACAATTAGAACTGCACATAAGGAAAATTAATCTGGAAGCCCTGTGTAGGTAAAGGTGACAAATTAGAATTCACCTATCAATTTACTCACTACACAAACTATAGCTCTCAAGATTCCAATTTTCTTTTTTTTTTTTTTTTCAATAACTGAATGTCTTAAGCAGGTCTACTCTCCATCCTGGTAGAGTAGTAAGCGTTTTAGCGCCAGGACCATATGTTATGCAATTACACAGTCACCACTGAGAATATCACTAATGGATGTATGACATACCAGGTAAGCAGTGGCAATTATCTCCCTGGGAGGAGACATCCTTTGCCCAGGGCATTAGTTTGCAAATCAACGAGGGTCTTCCTGTAGCTGTTGGCAGTGAAATGGTTAAGGACAGTCAGCATTAATTGGAACTTCCCTGTTTGTTTTCTTTTGCAACCTTAAAGTTATCCAAATGGAGTGTTGATTTAAAAAAAGAAATGTTTTCTTGGGAGAAGACAATATTTTGAAATGTTTTTCATTTATGAGAGCCTGTTTCCTTCAGGCTCCCATTGCTGCATCAGGTTGAACAAATGTTAGCAGCAACTAATTAATTAAGTTTGCAGAAAGTAGCAGCAGGAGATTGGAAACTTGAAGTGGAAGTGAGCATTTTGACTGTAAACATGCTGCCTGCCTGAAAGACTGTATCTGGATTGAGCAGTGACTTAGTTATCCAAAGAAATGCAATATTTATGGTAAAAATCAGGCTCTGCAGGGGGAAGGAAATCTTTTGCTGGCAAAAACCATTCATTCATTCCATGGGTTCATTGCAAATGTTTTCTTGTTTCTGTAACAAGGAAATAATATGCCATTCTTTGTATCTGAAAATAAAACTATTGACTCACCAATGAATCCAATACTCCAATCAATCTGTGATCTCCCTGAAGTGGGTATGACCTATAACAATACAGATCACAACCTTTCTATGTCCTTAAATCCTATGCAGTCCTTGTTCATGTCCTCCAGTAATCTGTTACTGGGGGTCCACTCAAGTGGTGGAGATTCAAATCTCCCTCTCAATACTACATGATGCCACTGGAGTATGCATGGTGTTCGTTCACCTGTTATCCTTTGCTCTCATTGTTGGCTTGGCTCATCTTTCTTTTTCCAGTCACTCTTTTTATTTCTGAGAACATCTCTTAAAACACTTCCACCTAATTCTTCTTTTGTACTCAAGTCTGCAATGTGCCTCACAATTACCCATCATCCACACTTCCAATTAGTTGAATTTTATTTTTTCAGGGGCGAGAAGGATTTGCATGGAACTAACTATACTCACTTGGCTATCTGCCTTCTGACCAAGGATTGACATTTGCAGGAGAAACAAGGAAGATTTGGGATCATGTTAAATAATAATACTGATAACATTTATATAGTGCTTTAAGGTTTGCAAAACACTTCACAAATATTATCTCATTTGATCCTCACCACAAGTATGTAAGGGAGATGCCATTATCATCCCCATTTTACAGATGAGGAGATTGGGGTTGAGAGGGATATGATTTACCCAGGGTCACTCTGCCAGTGAGTGACTAAAATAGCATTTGGATCTAGGTATTCCCATCTCTCAGTGCTGTTAACTGGACAATACAGAGATTATATTTGGTTACATCCTTAGAATGCTTAAATCAGGAGACTATAACTTTAAACAACAAAGTATTTTTTACCAACAAAATCTAAATTCTTTACCCTTCATAGATGACCTTTCTAGACAAGTCTTTATGTGAATTCTACATGTGCCCATATATAATATTATTTGTCCTGAGTTCCATTACCATTTGAATAACTTCAAAGAACCTGTGAATTGTTTTTTTCAGAGGTGAGACAGATTTGCAAAGAATCATCTACACTCACTTGCCTAATCTTCCCTAATGACCATGGGCTGCCTTTCATAAGAGAGACAAGGGGCAGCTAGATGGCGCAGTGGTTAAAGCACCAGCCCTGGATTGAGGAGTACCTGAGTTCAAATCCAGCCTCAGACACTTGACACTTACTAGCTGTGTGACCCAGGGCAAGTCACTTAACCCCCATTGCCTGCAAAAAAAAAAAAAAAAAAAGAGAGAGACAAGAATTTGGGCTCTCTCTATAATAATCCACAAAGGGCAACCCCTAGTTCATAGGAAGACAATAATACCCATCATGGTTGCTCAATTCCCATATTTTTGAGTCAAGTAGCTTTTTTTTCTGGGGCATGGACCAGGGCTGGTGGGGCAAAGAGCATCAGTAGTTATTTCTCAAAGTCACAGCTTCTGATCTTCCAGGTTTTAAGTGGCAGCTTTGCAATCAGGACTGACGACAGGTAAAATTTTGAAGCATGGAACACTATGTTCAATGTCTGTGGACCCCTGCTTCTGTAATTTTTTACCCCTGGTAAGTATCCACACTCTACCACCTTCCTGTGTACCCTTGAAGGATTTTGGGGGAGGAAGTAAAGACAGGAACCTCATTAAAATTTGAGACTTAAATATTCTAATTCATGGAGTCCCTAACTTATAAATAATCAATTTACAAATGACTCACATGTAGAAACACATTAGGAGAGTCTCAGTGCAGAATCCCAACCCTTCGTGGGATAACTGAACTTTGTTTCCTCAGTTGATAACTTAAAAAGTAAATGGATTGGGGGGCAGCTAGGTGGCATGATGGATAAAACACTGGCCCTGAATTCAGGAGGACCTGAGTTCAAATCCAGCCTCAGACACTTGACACTTACTAGCTGTGTGACCCTGGGCAATTCACTTAACCCTCATTGCCCCACAAAAAAAGGGAGTCAATGGATTGGAGAGATATGGATATTCAAGGTATAGAAAATTATACCACAGGACTACTTTATTATGTAATTACATCTATGTTACCTACTTAGGTAATGCTAAATAAAGATGAAAAAGACAAAGAATATGAATTCATGGACCTTCTGCAGGGACTTCAAAGCCTCTGAGGTTCATGGCCCATAGTTTGAGAATCATTTTTGTTGAAGTATAGATCATTGTCTTCTCTTACATTGATTCTGAGATGCGGTGAGTGATCTTTTCCCTTTCAGACAGAATTGGGGGAAAACACATGAATAGATAAGTTTAATAAAGACACTTCATGATAAGTACTTTAGGGCATGGTGAATGAAGTAACGTGTGCAGTATGAGGGAGGTCATTACCAATAGGAGGAATCAAGGAAGGCTTCATGGAGTTGATTGCGTTTGAGTTGGACTAAAATGGGATGCAATTCATTAAATGGAGGAGCGACTTGCAGGTACCCAAGAGTATCTACCATGATTCTTCAACCTGCCTTCCCTTTCCCAATGAAGACTCTACTTGTTCAGTATTGGTGATAAGATGGAGAGAAATAGTCCTGGTGCCTCTAATCGGAACTTAAATGGATTTTCCCACAGAAAAAATATTACAAATGACATTTCTATATAAATGAAATAGAAGCATTAATGCTTTACTAGAAATTCACTATGAAGTGAAAGTGTTTGCGTGGGCTAGCCTGGGAACAAGACCATTGTTTAGATAACATTGTTTCTATGGAAAAAAATGAGTTCTGACTTCCACAAACTGACTTATGAAAGGATTGATTAGCAGCCAATTTGTAAGTAGGGGATTGCATATACAATGAATGTGAATTCTGAAAGGCCATGTCCCTGCTATGTTTTGCAAGTTTAGTTTTAACAGAATTTAACTGTATTTAGAACTGAAGATTTGTGAACATCCTGTCATAGCTCCAATTCTTGCCCTATAAGGTCCAATTGAGAAGCATCGGAAGGTTCACAAAGTCAGCTCTGACCTGAACCTGACAATCTCAGGATCAGATTCAGAATAGGAACCCAGGATTCCAGACGTTCTAGCCTGAGTTCACAAAAATTCCTTCTGGCAGGACCGTTGTGCTCTCATTATATCCACTTTGGTTCTGAAGTTGCTGAGGTTCTTGTTTGAAGACAAATTTGGAGAAAAGAGCAACCTGAATGATCAAAGCCTGGGCTCAGTGGGAAGAGAAAGTCTGTGGTCCCACAGCCATTAGGCCCCTCAGGAGCTATGAGAAAGCCTAGGTGTCATCAGTAGATGCCCAGGGTCAACAAAAATAGCCAACATCACATGGAGACTGAAGGCAGTTACTGTGAGGTATCTGTCACTGATGCTGAAGTGGTGATGGGCAGTGGTGAGGGAAGGAAGCAGATTTTGGTGCCTCACCAAAATCTATAAAGTAGTGGATTGTTCCCTACCCACTCAAAACTATGAAATGCCTACTTCGGTGAGACTTTCCCACTTTCTAATTTGCCATTAGGATGTTAAACCCTAGATACTGGGTTTGATTCGGAGGGCCTGTAAGGGAAGCAAAGATTCAAATTACCTCATCTTTGATCAATGCTGGTTGGCCACAGTCACACCAGGTTTAATAAACCTTACCTATAGTGTTAGGGTTAAGGATTGGACCTGTGATTTCATAAATATAAGGGACTTCCAAGTGAGAAAACTCTAACAATGCAGGTCAGAACTCTCTCTGCAACTTATTGTCTCAGTTGCCTACAGTATCAAAAAGGGGAAGTCGTCTAGGTGGGTAGCTAGGTGGCACAGTGGATAGAGTGCCAGGCCTGGAGTCAGGAAGACCTGAGTTCAAATCTGGTCTTAGTTACTTACTAGCTGTGTGAGCCTGGGCAAGTCACTTAACTCTGTTAGTCTCAGTTTCCTCATCTCTAAAATGAGTTGGAGAAGGAAATGGCAAACCACTGCAGTATCTTTGCCAAGAAAACCCCAAGGGGATCACAAAGAGTTATATTATACATGACTGAAAATAAAGTCATGTAGGGTCACATAGTCAGAAGGAGGAAGATAGGACTCCAATGCCCAACTTCCTACCTTCAAGGCTAGTTTTGTATCTCTCACACCATGCTGCTTCACCAGCTCTGCCTACTTCACATCTAAAATTCTTACCCTGTAAGCAAGAAATTGCTAGCTTAGTGTCTCTCTAAAGAACTTTTGTCTGCTGGTATTAATACTAATAACTGATAACCTGAATTCTAGTCAGACATGATTCATTCGAAGCATTTCCTTTGGTTGCTGCTAATCCATAGAATCCTTTATAAAGGTGAAAAAAAACTTTCTCTCTAAACTGGAATTTACAAAGTGAGGGGAATTTCTGTGTATTTCTCTGGAATTTAATTTGCTTTTTTCTCTTTTTCATGTGAAAGCTTGAGTCCTGGAAATCACTAGCAAATATTCTCTACAAGGGAGACCTAGTTATTGGTCCTCACACTGTAAAGAACCTTACCAGTCATTTCCTTATAGAATCAAAGATTTAGATCTAAAAGGGGCCTTACAGGCCATCCAGTGCAAACCCCTCATTTTACAGATGAAGAAGCTGAGGCTCAGAGAGGTTAAAAGTAACTTGCTCTGGGTCATATGGTATGTAAATATGGGAAGATTTGAACCTGGGTCTTCCAGATTCCAAATCCAGCACTTTCTTTACTAGTCATAACACTCCCCCCCTCCTTTGACAGAGCAGTAAACTTTATCAAAATGCTTATCTGAGGGGAAGAAGTTGGAGGGAGGCAGTTTGGTACAGCAGAAAGAATACTGCATTTGGAGTTGGAGGACCCAGGTTCAAATCCTGCTACTGACACTAACTCCTTGTATGATCTTGGGAACACCTCAAACTTTTGGGGGTAGTTTTCTCATCTATGAAATGATGGATTTGGATGAGATAACTTTATAGGTCTAATTCTCTGATCTTATAAGGGGAATCAAACTGCTAGTTCTACCACCAAAATATGAGAGAGAATGGAGATGGAAAAGTGGAGTCTTAGGACTTGGGTTCAAATCCTAGACCTTTTGCTTGCTCCCTCTGTGATCTGGGGTGAGTCTCCTCAGCTCTCTAAGCCTCAGTGTCATCATCTATAAGATAGGAGGTTTGGACTGGTTTACCTCTAAGGTCCCTCCCATCTCTGGGCCTGAGAACAGTCCTCTCTGCCAGCTCACATAGATTCCCCAATTTTCTTCAAAGAGAAGCTATGGCTGGCCTGCCTAGCTTTCGAATGCAAATACTTACAAAGTGAAAATGGATACACTTCCCCAGCTCTTCATCCCTGGCCTCTTGGAAGACAGACTGCCAACTGTGCTTGCATGTTGGTTTGGCACCGGGACAAATGTTCCCTAGAGCATAGACTGAAACCACCAAACTGATATCACATGGGACCCCAGCCAAAGCCCAACCTTGTCCTCTGGAGGTGGAGAGCTGTGGAATTAACCTGAGCTGGTCAGTCTTCTGCTTCTGCCTGGCTGGGGGGTTGGGGCTTTTTCCCTAATGCTATCTTCGAATCTTCTTGTCTCTCTCCATCACCCCTTTCTATGTGGTCTAACCCTCCCCTCCCCCACTCCCCCCAGTGTGTGGTATCCACCAGTCACTAAGCCATTCTTCTGGTCTTGGCTGGTGGAGAGCATTCAGCAGCTGCTCAGTTCCAAGTTCTGGGCAAGCTGCAGATAGCCAGATTCCCTCTTTTTCTGTGTTCTCTGCCTCAGTTGCCATGCAGCATCTTGAGTGAGAAGAACTCCTGATCAACCAGCTTGCATGCAAGGCCAGTTCAGCAGCTTAGCTGCCACTGACCTCCCTGGAGCCCGGGCCTGCTGTCTCCTCCCTCTGCCTCTCTACTTTTGTACTTTCTTCATTTCCCCTCTGTGGGTCTCATTTTGCTTCCAACCCCTATCCATCCAAGGTTTAAAAGCTCCCCTACTCTCCATGAATTCATTGCTTGAGTTGATTTAGCATGTGTGATTCCACATACTCTTCTAACAAGCTGCCTTCAGACTTATTTCCAAGTTAAGAGAATAAGTATGGGCTCGGGAGATGGTCTCTGTTTTATGTTTAGTTTTTCCTCTTTGTAAAATGTCATTCCTGGGAACTTGTATGCAAATGTTATGTTCCTAATCCTGATTTTTTAAAACTGCAGAAACCCCATGATATAAATTTTGAGCCAGAGGGGATATATAATATGATATGTATAATATATAAAAACATGATATAGTATATAGCAATATACACATATCACACACATACACACATCATTTATGTATATACCACACACGTATATACCACATACATGCATATATCACAGACATACACATATATCACATACAAATGTATATATCATATATACCTATGCCACGCATATATGTATATATCATATATACCTATGCGACACATATGTATATATCATATATATGTATATACATACACACACATATATATGTATAATAGGATATAATAGGACATAATAACCTAGAATAAACTCTTCATTTTACAGAGATCAGAGAAGATCAATGACTTGCCTCAGATCACACAGGTAGTGCCAGAGCTGGGACTGAAATTTAGGTTTTCTGACTGGAAAGCCAGAATTCTTCTCATTGCACTGTGCTTTCACAAACAAAGCTTTTTTACATAATTATAACCTAGAAATAAAGCACCATTCCTTGTCTTGAAGTATAAAGCAGTTTTTTCTTCCAGGATAAGATAAGAAGGTGATTTTAAGTTTTCTTTGTTAAAAACTCATTTCTTTACTGTATCATGAGATGGATATGATCACTCAAGGAAAATTGTGCTTTTGGAAAGAAAAGGTTAAAGTTGGCTACTGATATTCATCAGGAGATGGATATTTAATCTTTAATCTCTTGTCCAAGGCCCCTACTTTGGATCAACTCATTATCCCAAATAAACGACGTGTCATTCCCATTATTTATGTCTCACTGCAGCCAAAGTGTCTGGACCTCATTTTGGTAAGCACCATTCATTTCGACCCATTCAGTATTAATCTCCCTGCTAACATTTTTCCTGTTCTATGTGCTGTCCCCTATTTGCTTTTATGTTTTCCGCAGAGTGTTTATAAAAGGATAATCTTTTACAAAGCAGGCAGAATTTTTGCGTATAAACTGCTCTGTTTGAACGCCTCATTGATATACCATCTCAAATCTGAAGTGTTCAGCAAGATTAGCAAAGAATAGCAAATGGCCAAGCTGGGAGAAGTTGACAATCTTTCTCTAGATGGAGAAAAGGTCACTCAGGGGGATATTGCCACTCTTAAAGATGTTTAACTGATATGGCTGCCCAAGTGGCCTTAGCTAGGTTTGGGGACCTAGAAGGTGAAAAGAAATCAAGAGACCAGCTCAAAAGTCCCTGCAGCAGGAATAGAGTGGCATCTCCATAAGTCTTCCAAGGCTCTGTAATGGCAGAATGCTCTGACCTGAGTTCTCTGCCTAAGCCTCACTGGGTTGTGAAAATGACCCTTCACTGGGGTCATAAGGTCATAGCTTGTTGAGACTTCTCTAGTCATCTGTTTTAACTCCCTTTACAATTGAAGACAGTGAGGCCCAGGAAGGTTAAGTCACTTGCCTAACTCACAAAGGTAATAAGCATCAGAGGCAGGATTAACACTCAGGTCCTCTGATCTCAGAGCCAGTGTTGCATATATAAAATTGATTCCTAGGAATTTGCATGCAAGTGCTATGTCCCTAATCATGAGACTGCTGTAGGTAATAGCAGCAGATCACAAGTTTTGGGAGATCCTCCCATTCTGTATATAGTATTGGTGCTTGGCTAGCTCTATTGTTTGAGGATCAATCTGTTTAGACCTGAAGAAACCCATTATTAGAAAGCTGGCTGTCCAGTGCTGAATTTAGGGGCTATAGCAACTCATGGATATGATCTGATAAAGCATGCTGGGATTGTATTGACGTCAGTGAAAAGAGTGCCCACAGGAATGAAATTGTGAATACTTAAGGCATTGAAGCAGACATCAGAGACCTCTAAAACAAAACTCATTATATTTACATAAAATGCCCACTTTATATAAAGCCTCTAAAATTGTTATTATCAAAAGGACACTGGGTTTGAACCAGAAGAGCTGGTCGTGGGTCCCAGCTATACCATTTTGTGGCTGTGTAACCCAGCATAAGTCACCGTATGTTCTGAGCCTCATCTGTAAAATGAATCTAATAATACACTACCACGGCCATCAAAAGATTGTGGAGAAAAAAAAAAACTTTTAAAACTATAGTTTTCTATACAATTGTGAGTTATTATTAATAGTTTCCCGGAAGTGTTGAAAGACAATTTGTTCAATTACCCAAGGCAAGATTCAGAGCAAAGGTGAGAGAGAGCCTCTTCAAATTGAATGAATGAATGAATGAAAAAGCATTTGCTAATGCTTATTATGAGCCAGGCTCTGTGCTAGGATACAAGGAAGTATGATAATCTTTGCCTTCAACAAGATTCCATTCTATTAGTATTAACACATACAGGAAAATGGTGGCTGGGTTTGGGGGGTGTTTTGGACAGGGGAGTCACAGGGATACAATCAGAGCTATAGGACAGTTGATTGATATGCCCTTTCCTAGAATGTTAGTGTTGATTTGAATACTGGTCTTGGTACTAGAGTTGGAAAACACTGGGAAGAGAGAGGGAAGGGGCAGTGGCATGGTATTAAGGTGGTAGAAAAGTCATGTGGTAGGTTTGAGTGTGGTTCTAAACTAGGAGGGATGAATAGTCATCAATGAGAAGCCCAGTGAGTCAGGAGGTTGAGGTTGTAACACAGAAACATGGTTGCTTGAATGTGTCTGGGATATAGAATGATGAATCTTCCCCCTTGCTCTGGGACCAGAGGTGGAAAATCTTAAATAATCATTGCCTTTGAGGAGCAGAAGGGGGAGAAGAAGCTGAATATTGGGTTTGGGGTTGGGGTTTTTTGGGTAATTAGCTTAGAGCAAGGGGGACATTTGTGAAATTTTGCAGGGGGTGTAGTGTGGTCTCCTATGCTACTGATTAAGAGGCTTTTAACAGATGGACTTGGAGAACAGAACTAAATTCAACAAATAAAAAATCCTCAGCCAAAGGGGATTTTAAGTGTGGCCACTGTGGGAACTGAGAAGCGGAGCCTACACTCAGCAAATGTTAGGGTTGCTGTGTACCTTAGAGGGAGAGGGGTTCAGCTGGGATGGATGCACGGAAGCATCTGAATTGCAAACTGTGCTTGTGTTCTTATCTGGCAGCAAGATAGGTTTAAAAAAAATCCCAAGATGCTCCGTGCCAAAAAAGATGTATGTTTGAAAATGGTAGTTCTGAAATTCCAACTTGCTATCGTGGTTGATCAGTTCCCTTGATCACCTCAGTTACAAAGGTTGTTATTTTTAAGGAGTGCTTTTTTTCCTACAAGGCACTTTTCTTGCCCACATTTCCACATTTATTAGGGAAAAATCCCAAACAGACATGTGGCCATGGCATCTTAATGGCCTAGACCCTTAAATACATGTGTCATATTGTAGGCTTGCCAAATCTCTTTTGAAGATCTAAGCTGTAAAAAACACTCCAAATTTTATCCATCATGGCTCTATCAACATTGAGCTCTGTTTAGTATTTTATTTTAGTTAAATGCCACTGTTGTTGTCCATTTATTATGACATAAACTAGGATGGGTGCCCTTGTCTTAATCTTCAATCAACACCAAGATACAGCTGATGAACTGTTGGGAAAATCTTGAAATAGATTTTGCCTGGGGACACTCTCCTTTTGGCTCCTATAAAACACTTGAAATAAGTAGCCACTTCTCATCCTCATAAGCTAACCAGATCCCTTTACTGGGAGATGGCAACTGGAAGTATTGGAATGATCTGCTCAGAGGAATAACTAGGATGGGGCCTATTAGGGATTTGCTCCCAGGCACAGAATTTTGGAGGGTGAAAGTTTAACACATGTACACCTTTGGCTTCATAGAAATCACTTTAGTAACTGATTTCCCTTCCTGCTCAATTTATTGTCTTAACAATTTATGTTATTGTCATATTGTGAATTGCAAAGTTGATTTGAGGACACATTCCTTCCTTTTTGACCCAGGTACCATAATTGCTAGTTATAGCTTTATTTGTGATCTCTAAGTGTTCTTAAGGGACTCCTGGTCTCAGAATTTGCTACAACTATGGAAATAGTTACTGGTTCTTCTTATCTGTGAGGATACATTTAGTCTAGAAATACCTACATTTCAGATGGTGCCTCCACATGGGAAAGTCTTACCTAGTAGACTCTAAGCTCCCCATTTGCTATTTCATGGTGCCTAGTGCAAAACTCTACAGACAATCATTCACTCACTAGATGGGCACTTACTAAAACTTGTATTACACCATGAAGCGCTGGGTTGAGTTAAGTGGTTAACAGAAAGGTAGAAGACAACGCCCCTACCTTCAAAGAGCTTACAATTGAATTATAGAGGAGGCATGACTAACAAATATGAAAACATTAAAGAACACTTAGAAGGAAATCCCCAAGCAGAGGCACTCTAGTATGGTAGAAACTGTAGGCGTACGCACTGGGTGAATGCCAAGTAAGAACAATGTGGTATGAGCAGTAATAGGAATCTATCATCTACTCTTATAGAATTGTAGCTATTTGTGTATGTAATTCATCTCCCTTACAAAATTACAAATTTTTAAAGGGAAAGAACTGTTGCTTATTCATTTTTTTGTCACTCACCATGCCAAGAATGGTACTCTGCACTTAATAAATATTTGTTAAATTCCAGTGAATTAAACCTGACTTTTTTCATTAATCCACCAAGAAGCATTTATTAGGGGCCTGGTAGGTGCCAGATGGGTAGCTGGGTGGTGTGATTAGATAGTGTGTTGGGCCTAGTGTCAGGAAGACTCATTTTCTTGAGTTCAAATCTGGACTTAGGCACTTACTAGTTATTTGACCCTGGGCAAGTCACTTTACCCTATTTGCCTTGGTTTCCTTATCTGTAAAATGAACTGGAGAAGGAAATGGCAAACCTCTCCAGTATCTTTGCCAAGAAAACCCCAAATGGGGTCATGGAGAAGAATTGGACATGACTGAACAACAAACAACAGGTGCCAGACACTATGCTAGGCCCTGGGGATATAAATAGAAGGAATAAAACAATTTCTAAGAGCTTACATTCTAATAAGTAGTAATTAACTCTGTTATTACTTTATATTTAAATATTTTTGGCTTTGCAAAATGGCAAAACAGGGCCTTGAATGAACATTTTATTCCTCTAAGGGCAAGACCCAGTCTACAAATATCAACTGCATAGTGAACATAGGTAGAGGAAGCAGGGAAAAGTATATAGTATTAATTGTGCCCAAAGGGAGGAAGTCTTTCTAGTTTGTTGAATGAGTCTAGAATGAAGGCCTAAAGGATACTGGAATTGGGGAGGGAGTGGACAAGGTGCTACAGTCTTGATATTGAAAAGGAAAAATATTTGATTCTGAGACCTAAAGACGTAGCTACAAGAAAGACTGACTCTGGGATTTTCCCCCCCAGGGCAATGAAGGTTAAGTGACTTGCCCAGGGTCACACAGCTAGTAAGCGTCAAGTGTCTGAGGCTGGATTTGAATTCAGGTCCTCCTGAATCCAAGGCCAGTGCTTTATCCACTGCATCACCTAGCTGCCTCTCTGGGATTTTCTTTTATTTTTTAATAGTCTAGATATTTAGGATCAAATGAAATGGGAGGCCACTTATTGCAAAGTAGACTTCTGGCACCAAGAGAGAGGGGAAGAAACCCTTTGGGAAAGGTATTTTTGAAGTTCAGATGCAAAAGCTATGCCTGGACTTCTAGGGATATTTCTTCATAGGCTTTAGTCTAGATGGGCTTCTTTGGAGGAGGACAGTCATGAGCCGTATAGGATTGAGAAACATGAGTTTGGCAAGGAAGAAGTGATTATTCCCATATCTCCAACTTCCTGTTGGCTATCTCTAACTGGATGGCTTATAGTCATCTTAAACTCATTATGTCCAAAACAGAACTTGTTATCTTTTCCCCAAAATACTTCCTCTTCTTAGTTTTGCTAATACTGTCCAGGGCATTGCTAGCATCCAGTCACCCATTCTCTCAATATAGGTATGATCCTCAGCTCTTCAATTTCCCTAACCCCCATATCCAATATGCTGCCAAGTTCTTTTTTATTTTACTTTGTAACATCTTTCATATCTGCCCCCTTAGGATATTGACATCACCCAGGTACACGCCTTCTTCATCTCATGCTTAGACTATTCCCATAGTCATCTGGTTGATTTCCCTGCCTCAAATTTCTCCCCAAACCAGAGTCCATCCTCCATTCAGCTATGAAATTGATCCTCCTAAGGGATAGGTCTTACCTTATCACCTCCCTGTAAACATCAATGACTCCCTATCACTTGCATGATCAAGTATAAAATATTCTGTTTGATAATTAAAGCCCTTCATAATTTCCCCCCCCCACCTACCCACTTCTAGCTTTCCAGTCTTTTTATATTTTATACTCCCTCATGTATTCTGTAATCCAATGATAATGGTATCCTTGCTTTTCCTTGAACAAAATATCATATCTCCCAACTCTGGGCATTTTCACTGGTTTTCCCTCATGCCTTTAATGCTCTTCTTTTTCATCTCTGTCCCCTTCTCTCCCTGACTTCCTTCAAGTCTCAGACAAAAACCCAGCTTCTGCAGGAAGCTTTTCCTGATCTTCCTTATTTCTAGTACCATCCCATTATTGGTTATCTCTCATCCTGCAAATATCTTGCTTATACATGGTTGTTGTATTGACTTGTACAAGGTAGTTATAATTAACTCCCCCATTAGATTATGAACTCCTTGAGAGTAGGAATGTTCTTGTACCTTTCTTTGTATCATCAGAGCTGAGCAGTGCCTGACATGTAGTCAGTGCTTAGTAAGGGCTACTGTTGGCCAATGCTGTAGTTCCCCAGGAATAGTCAATTTCATTTCTGTTAGCTACTAGCATCTGCAATAAAGTCTCGTTTGAGGTTGGACCATTGGAGGATTATAAATTTAGAGCTGAAAGGGACCTGAGGGCCCATCATGGCCAACTTCTATACTTTATGTGGAATAAAGATCCAGAGAGATTAAAGGATTCATACTAGGTGTGACAGATTACGCTTAGGAGAGGCAGGATTTGAACTCAGGTCTTCTGATTCCAAATCCAGCACAAGTTCCATTGTACTATGCTGCCTTCTAAAGAGAAAAAAAAAGGTATTTAAACAGTAGGAGGAAAGCTCTAGATTTGGTATATTTCCTGATGATGAGCCCAAAGGGGTAGGAGAAAGGAATAAGTTATGCTGATGGTGAGGGTTACAGAAGATACTACTCAAAAGATTTTAAAGATAGTTCAGTTGACAATGTTTTTAGATGTGGGTAAGGCCATCTAGCAACTGTGTGGGGAGGGAGATGTCTAGTTGCCATCTGGTAGGTTCTTCTAGCCCTAGAATTCTTTGCTACTTATGGGGACCTGGGACCTTTGGGCAATTCAATTCAAGTCAATTCAAAAGTCATCAAGCACCTAATATGTGTCATGCACAATGATAAGGGCAGGAGATAGCAAAGACACAGTAAAATACAACCCCTCCTCCCCCAAAGAACTGAACTAATGAACTGGAGAACTGAGGCAGAGGGATAGGTTGTGGGTGGGTGGGTATAGCTATGACACAAATAGGGACACAGCACCGTAACATTAGAAAACCCCTCAAAAGCTCTCTTTTCTTTGCTTGTACTTTTTGCCTTGTACTTATTTGTGTCGTTAGTATGTCCTTCTGTCCTTTATAATCTCTTCTCCCTCCAGGGCTGTGGGCACCTCACTTTTCATTTTTCTATTAACAAGCACCTCTCCCAGTGCCTCATATAGAGTATATACCTTATTAAGGCAAAATTGGAGCCAGGAGAGACTGGAGAAAGAGAAACCAGTTAAGGGGATTTGGGATTCATTTAGTCAGGAAGTGAAGGGCTGGGAATAAGGCGACATTTATAGGAATAGATGTTTTTGGTTATCATCAAAGATAATTGAAATAGATATTTGTGTGGACATGGGGACATAGCCTGCTTCAATTCAATGAGATGAACACTATGAATAACTATCTTTCAAGTATTTGAAGTCCTGTTATGTAGATTTATTCAGCTAGGACCCTGAGGATAGGACTGGGAAAAATGGGTCAGAAAGACATATTTAGACTCAATTTAAAGGGTAATTTATTAACAATTAGACATGTACAAAGGTGGAAAGGACTGCCTCAGAAATTATTGGGTTTCCCTTCTCCCTTTTTCACTCAAGGCCTCCAATTGAAAGGTGTATGTATACTTTCAAGAAACACTATAGAGGAGATTCTCGGTCAGGTATGAGCTAGATTAGGTAGCTGCTTAGAGCCCTTCCAACTCTGGGATCCTATAAAGTCCTTGAGTCCAATGCACACCAAAATGAAGTCCAGATAGTGACTTATGTGAAGTCAAACAGGTAGGAAATTTCAGATATGGGATTTGAAGCTAAATTCTCTAAATCTATTACTTCCTCACCCCCACCCCCACCTCCACTTCATCATACTGTCCTTCCCAGATAAATTATAGTAGCAGGATTTGAACCCAAGCCTCCAAAGAGACTGGAAGTTAAATCCAACACCTGAGATAATTTGTTTACATTACTTCATTATTAAATAAGACAGAATGAAAATAGAGTAACTGTCCTGAAGCAGGAATTTCCCAAATTCTGTAGTTCCCCATTACAATTTTGGTACCTGGAGACAAGAGTGATCTTTGCCGTGTAAGCTGTTTGTTTTTTTAGTGAAAGACCTGAGCTCCACATCACTGATGCACCACAGGAGACATGATCTGGGATAATCATGTGCATTGTTCAACAAAATACTTTTCTATCATCACTTGGAATACTTCTAATTTTTTTTTGGTGAGGCAATTGGGGTTAAGTGACTTGCCCAGGGTCACACAACTAGTAAGTGTTAAGTGTCTGAGGCTGGATTTGAATTCAGGTCCTCCTGAATCCAGGGCTGGTGCTTTATCCACTGCACCACCTAGCTGCCCCCACTTGGAATACTTCTATGAGTGATTATGTCTTCTAGAGGTTTCTCACTCAGAGCTAATGGCATTAGAAATAGAAGGGATATATAATGGAGAACAGATTGCTCAGATTGAAATAACTTGCTCTAAGGTCACACAGAGAGTAGCAGAGTTGAAATTAGAACTCAGATCTCTTGGATTTCAAGTTCCTTATTTTCCCCCTACCATGTCACACTTTCAAACTGAGTTTATAATATCATTCCCCCAGGACTTTCCCTCTTGGTTTTGACCACACCATTTGCCCTTATCCATGTGTGACTTGTTAATGCTTTCAGGTTTGAGACTTCTTTACCTGTTTCCTAGTCAGGCAGTATGATATAAGGAAGAGAGCACTGGACTTGGAGTTATGAGGACCTTGCGTTCACATCCCACCTCAGAAATTCACTAGCTCTGTGACCTTGAACAAGTCATCTAACCTCTCTATTCCTCAGTTTCCTTAAATATAAAATGAAGAAGTTAGACTTGATAGCCTCTAGGTTCCTTTCTAGTTCTGAATCTATAATCTTTTATTCATCCCCCATAAATGTTACCTTCTGTTGGTTCTGCTTTTACAGTCATCTCTCTCCTACCTGCCCCCTTTGTTCTCTCAGAATTGTAATTCAGGACCCCACATCTCCTCTGCTCATCTTTTGTAATGGCCTCTGGACTTATCTCCATTAGCCCATAGCTTTCTCAACCCATTCTTCAACCCATTGACCACAAAATCTTCCTAATGTTCCTATCTGATCATATCACTGAAACCTTCAGGCTTCCCAATACAAGCTCCTTGGCCTGACATTCAGGGTCCTTATCAATTCTACTCCAGCCCCATCCTTCTGGCTTTATCCAACATGATTCCAACCAAACTATAGCTGCCATCCCCAATCTCATTTTGACCTTTCCTTCTTATATATCTTTGTTTCTGCTATCTCTTCTGGCTGGTATAATCTCTTTTCAACCCTCTGCCTGTTAACATTCTTTTATCTTTTTCTGATACAAAGTCAGCCCAGATGCCAACTCTTCCATAGCCTTCCCCAAGCTCCTGAGTTAGAGGGTATCTCCCCCTTCTTGAATTTCTCATCACTTTCTTTGAACTCCTCCCCCTTGTCACACCACAAGGTGTACTAGCCTGTTAGTTCCTTGAGGACACAAATGGTTCCTCATTTCACCTCAGTATCCCCAGTGAATTGCACAAAGGAAGTAGTTGAAAAAAGGAGTGGGCATTGAATTCAATTGAATTGAATAGTGTGACTAAGTTTCATCTTCTGATTATATTAAATGGTTGCTGAAGGCAGGGACTTTGTTCCTAAAGATTGCTCTGCACCCATCCTGTGTTCAATAAATGTTTCTAACATGGTGAATATTTAGTCTCAGAGCAGAGAGGATTGAGCTATGAGAAGAGCAGAAAAGCAGATAGAAGAGGGGAAAGATTCTTTAAGTTTCTCATGAGCTAGTGAGTCAACCAGGATTTGCAACAGCTATGGTCCTTATTCTCTCACTGCTAATCACTGCAGGCCCAGAAACTACCAGAAGACATTCATTTTTAATGGCTTGTTATGGGCTTCTTTGCAATATATCTTTGGGTATTAAGGTGTGGAGTCAGGGACTTAAAATGATTGATGTCTCAGCTCCACACATGGGGGTCTCCCACACTTACCTAGTTCTCAGATATCCACTAGGGAAATTTATGGGCACTCTTGGCAGCCTAAGCGGCCATCAAATATTAATCAAAAATATGTAATAACTAATATATACTTAAAGAATTGAAGAAAATTAACATTCAAGGGAAGCATTCAGGGACCCATAAAAATCACAAATGCTACAGAGATTCAGTCAAGGTTGGCAGACTCTGAACTTAACCTGCTTTCAAACTTCCATTGGGAGGCTCAGTTTGCCTCCTGGTCTTTGATGCTGAGATTAACACAGCTTGAGAGAGTTGGGGGGAGCCCCTAAAATCTATAAAAATCATTACAGCTGACATTTGCGTTGTACTTTATGGTTTCCAAAAATGCTTTACATATAGAGAGGGAGCATGATGTAGTGGAAAGCTGATCTGAAAGCCAGAAAGACCTAGGCTCAGGTCCCATCTTTCACACACACACACACACACACACACACACACACACACCCTACTTACTGCGTGACCCTAAGCAAATGACTTGACCTATTAGTACTACAGGCAACTCTAAGAGATGATAGGTCACAGAAAAAATGTCAATATGGATTGGTGGAAAGAGATTCTGTGCTTTAGAGTTCCTTATGCCAGCGAAATGATAGGTTGAGCCCCTATCTCTTTCTTCTCATTTGAGCCTCATGAGAACCCTGTGAAGTGGGTACAGCAGTTTTCACTATTTTCATTTTGCATATGAGGAAACTGAGGCTCAGAGAGACTAAATGTCATTAGCAAATATCAGAGATGGGTCATGAACATTGTATCCAATGCTGAATTCAAGAGCAGGACTGGGCACTCCTGAAGGAGGTGCTGCCCCAGGACACAGTCACCTTTTCAGTAGCCTCTGCTAAGGTCATGTGTCCCCACACAAAGCCTGTTGGACCCATTTTCTTGATGTCAGTTCATGGGGCAGAATTTTCAGTGGTGTTGATTCCTTTCTTGCCAGTCACACCACTAGCCAGAGGTTACATGTCTTAATGCTCTCTGGTGGAGGTCTGCCTTGGCTCTTCTTGATCTAAATCTAAAGAAAATTAGGAGTAGGACTTGGGGGTGAGGGGACAGGTAGAAGGAAAGGGGCTCTATAATTGTGCTTTGCTTTGTAGGGTACAAATCATCCTATTTTTGATGGGAACTGTCTCTGATCTTCCTATCTTTTCTCTTTGCTAATCATAACTGCCTCATTATCAGTCAGAGTTGATTTTCTGAGCCACAGAGAGGTTAAGAGACCTGTTCTCAGTCACACGAGATGAGCAGCTGAGCCGGCAAGAAAACCACAGAACCAACAGCCCCTCGGGGCCCCTCTTGGGTACCCAGAGCACAGCGCAGGGAGACAGACTATGTGGCCTGAACAGGGAGCAGCTTGTTGGAGAACGGGAACATCATGGCAGTTGTTGGGCTCTTCTGTTATTGTGGAAAATCAGGAGGAGAGCCTGTCATTTGTCATCTGCTCTTTGAATGTAACAAACTTTTCTTCCACAGGCCATTTGGTGTGAATCTGAGTGATGGTTTTGGCGAAGTGGCTCCTGCCCTGGTGGTGGAATAAACAGAAATGAGGCTGGAACAGGAGTCTTGGATCATCTCAGCTCTACAACTTCAGTGGGCTGGCAGGGGGAAAGGCAGTGGATTTGGAATGACCACATATGGGCATTTGGGGATTAAATCTTGCTTGTGCCTTGTCATGTCAGGCTTCTATAGATCAAAGGGGCAGGGAGTTTGTAGGCAACACTCTCTCTGTCTCTGTCTGTCTCTGTCTCTCCCCACTCCTCCTGCTGTGTTTCTCCCCCCTTTTATTCCAAGCAAAAATTTCCCTGTTGAGCAGAGGGCATATACATTTTTGCACCATAACCTGTCTATATCTGTGCGTACACCTGCATTTATATGTATGAGGCTAGTTTCTCATGAATGCAATGGTTGGGGACAAGAGGAACGGCAGAGTAATTAAGTAAAGGCAACTACAAGGAAACTTAACTCTGTTCTCTCATGGCAATTGAGGCATGAACTGCAGGGGGCTTCTGGGTGGGGGAAAAACTCTGGTCCCTCTTTTATCTCACCACAAGAAAGCTTGGATTGCCACAGAGCTCCTGTTTTTCTGTCTCTGTTGTGTTCATTTTTTCCTGCTCTTAGATGAAAGTGTTAGAAAGGGAATAGATCTTGTGAATGTCTAAAGGTTAAAAGAGCCACCACAAGCCACACACTGGTGTCCATACCAGAGTTTGCCAGTAACTGATCCTGATGCTTAATATAGCCCCAAAGAGTGATCTGAGGGATCCAGCCTAGTGGTAGGTCAGCTCAGTAGCTGAGATGCTACTACTTCAGTACTTTCCAAGATGGAAGACACCAGCTGCCTTTGGAGATCTCACAAGGTCTGCTACCAAAGGAAAGAAAATAAATCCAGGAGGGGGGCCCCTGGATTGGACTAGGAATCTATGAGCTCAGGAGCTAGCCTTGTTGGGAAAAAGCGCCCTTCAGAGCTCAGAGAATCATCTTTATATCTTGTGGACAGCAGGAAGTAGAGCTCTAAAGGAAGGCCATTGCTCTTTTAGCACAGCCACAGAATTTTCATTCAACAGTCAAATTCTCATGGCTGATGGGAGTACTCCTTCATCATGCTCACCCATTCAATTCAATAAACATTTATTAAACACCTACTATGTATGTTCTAGGTACCGTACTAGGCCCTCAGGGTACAAAAAAGAGGCAAAAGACAGTTTTGTCCTCAAGGACAATCTAATGGGAGAAACAATATGCAACAAATATATGCAAAACAAGCTTTATATCAGATAAATAGGAAATAATTAAAAGAGAGAAAGCATTGGAATTAAGAAGGATTAGGGGGGCATCTAGGTGGTGCAGTGGATAGAGCACCGGCCCTGGAGTCAGGAGTACCTGAGTTCAAATCTGGCCTCAGACATTTGACACTTACTAGCTGTGTGACCCTGGGCAAGTCACTTAACCCCAATTGCCTCACACAAAAAAGAAGGATTAGGGAAGGCTTCCTGCAGATGCCACAATTTTACCTGGGACTTAAAGGAAGCTTGGGGGTCAATAATCAGAGCAGAGGAGGGAGAGTATTCCAGGTATGGGGAATAGCCAGAGAATATGCCTGGAATTGGAGACAGAGCCAAGATGGCAGGGTAGAGAAGCACTCAGCTGAGCTCTCCCAACATTCTTCTCCAAACAACTTCTAAATGGTTGTGTGATTTTCTTCATCTTTGTTCAGCTGCACATGTATATGTATGGTGACAAATGATGGAACTGATCCAAGAATAAGGTTTAGCAGGGAATAATCAATGTTATGATAAAAGGGCTAGAAATTCAAGAAAAGAGATGGATGTAGAGTTGAATTGGTTCACCAAGTAGTCAAAATAGGGAGAAGAGGAGAGAGTGGCTACTGAAGGTGAGATGGCCTGGGGTAGAATAAAAGGGTCAAGGAAATGGAGGTCATGATAAGGATGAAGACTAGGTTTATGTAAGGGAAGGCAAGGAGAGATAAAAAGTCAATAGATTATGGGGATTTCAGCATTCTTGAACTAGAAAAGAGTACATTTGTGAGTGATGACAAGCTCAAGGGTATACCTATCTTTGTGTGTGACTGAGGTAGGGTAGAAGAGTAGTTCATGAGAGGTGAGTAGGTTGAAGAACTGATTCAGGAGATGTTATATTTATATTAGGTAGAAATGTTCAGTTATTTCTGACTCTCTGTGCCTCCATTTGGGGTTTTCTTGGTAAAGATACTGGAGTGGTTTGCCATTTTCTTCTCCAGCTCATTTTTCAGATGAAGAAACTGAAGCAAATAGGGTGAAGTTACTTGCCTAAGGTCACGGTTAGTAAGTGCCAAGCCAGATTTGAACTCAGAAAGATGCATTTTCCTGATTCGAGGCCTGCCACTCTATCCACTGCACCATCTTGTTGCCCCAAGTAGAAATTTACATCCCTATTACTTCAACATATTGTTCTAGTTCTGTCTTCTGGGGGAAAATAGAACAAATCTAATTTTTATACTATTTCAGAGCCCTTTGAGTCAATGAAGACAGTTGTAATGTCATGTCTTGCCCTTCCCTGGCTAAATGTCCTCATGTCTCCTTATATCACTTCTCTGCATCTACTCTAAAATCCAGTTCTATTGGCCTTCCTGCTATTCCCCCACATGATATTCCATGTCCCATCACTGTCCCTTTGTATGGTTGTCTCCAATGCCTGGAATGCTATCCTTCCTCCTCTCTTCATGTTAGAATCCCAGATTTCCTTCAAGACTCAGCTCAAAGACCATTTTCTGTAGCAGTCCTTTCCTGTCCCTCTCTACTAACTGCTAGTGGTTTCTCCTCTAATGTTGCCTTGAATCTAGTCTTTTTATCTTATCTATACCTATTCATGTACATTTTGGCTTAGGCTTCAGAGTGTATACTCCTTTTGTCTTTGTGTCCCAGAGCATAGCACAAGGCCTCATATAATAAGCACTTGATAACTGCTTTTTACTTGATTCATGGAAAGAACTGGGATGTGAAGCTGGAGAAGACTTAGCGGGGCATGAGCATGCTGATATAAATAGGTACTCATATCAAAGATGGAGCAACGTAAGAGACAGAAGGGTTAGGGCATTTTCTAAGATCAATCGTTTACTTAAGATCACCCAAGGAATCAGAACCAGGATTAGGACATTGACTCCTTGACTGCTAACTCAAGATAGTCTCAATGCTATAACATCTTCACAAAGAAGAATTGTGGGAACTATAATAATATTTGTTCCAAGGTTTTGTTGTCATAGCTCAGGATAAGCTACTGGGTGGGAAGACGGGAGTCTTTGGTTCTTCCTTAACATGCTCAGGCCCTGAGCTCAACCACGGCATGGACAGCAGCCCTGCAGCTTTCTTCTTCTTCTTCTTCTTCTTCTTCTTCTTCTTCTTCTTCTTCTTCTTCTTCTTCTTTTTAGTGAGGCAATTGGGGTTAAGTGACTTGTCCAGGGTCACACAGCTAGTAAGTGTTAAGTGTCTGAGGCCAGATTTGAACTCAGGTACTCCTGACTCCAGGGCCAGTGCTCTATCCACTGTGCCACCTAGCTGCCCCTGCACCACCTAACTGCCCCCTGCAGCTTTCTTTAGGAGATCAGTAGCCTGGACCTATTCCAGCATTTGGGATAATGTGAGGGTGGAGTAATCATGGAGGTGGGGAAATTCCCCAGTGCCCTTTCTCTCCATCTCCTTCTCATTATGAGGCTGTTGCCAGCTGCTTTCTGCACTGAGAAGTTGGGCTGTCTGGAGGTGAGGTCTAGTCTCCTACCTCATCCATAGGTCAAATCTGAACTCAGGTTCTGTTAGCTTCACCCTCTATCCTTTTGTCCCATTACTCAGAAATCTGTCAGATTAGGCCTTTGCTATTCCTGCCCTTATTCTTACCATCCCATAACAAAGTTATGATGGGACACCAGCTCTGGGTTCTTTCCATTCTTTGTCCCTTCTTCCTCAGAGGAGTAGAAGTATTATCATAGTCCTCTGAATGTCCTGTCTACGTATAAGTTCCTACCCTGGGGCAATTTTCCCAACTGTAACAGTTTTCAACTAGAATAAGCTCTTAAATCATGAGCTTCATGCACAAAAGGGGAAAAAAATTAATATATTTGTCCAAGGCACTCTTAAATAAATTGATCAGCCAGCACTGCCAATCAATGGATTTGACAGATCATTGCCCCCCTCAGTGAATTGATTGTGAAGTTGTAAGTGACTTAAAAATCTTGGTGTTTTGGAATTGTGGATATATAGCTTGTAGGTTTGGAGCACCTGGATATATGGACTTTAGGACTGTTCTTAATAGTACAAAAACCACCAGCAAGGCAGGGGGGTGGGGTACAATTGATTATGCAGAGATTAGAAATGAATGTCTGGGGGGCAGCTAGGTGATGCAGTAGATAAAGCACTGGCCTTGGATCCAGGATGACCTGAGTTCAAATCCAATCTCAGACACTTGACACTTACTAGTTGTGTGACCTTGGGCAAGTCACTTAACCCTCATTGCCCCACCAAAAAAAAAAAAAGAAATGAATGTCTGGAAAACACCAACTTGACCAAAAATATAGTAGGAAACATTGTTTTAACATGGAAATAACCAATTAATAAGTATGTATTAAGCACCTACTATGTGTTAGGGACTGAGCTAACTGCTGAAAATCCAAATACTGTGAATTGAAATAATCCCTATTGGAAAGAAGTTGATATTCTAACATGGGAGATAACAAATACATTATAAACATATGCAGAATAAATAAAAAGAGAATAAATGAAAATTTAAAAAGTGGTTAGACAAGTTAGTTTTAGAGGGAGGCCGCTAACATTTAGGGGGATCAGAAGTTACTTCGTGTAGAAGGGGATACTTGAGCTGGATTGAAGAACTAACTCAATGGGTTATCCATCTACTAAGGTGTTCTTCATTCCTTAGCTATAGGACTTGATGAAGCAAAGTATTTTCCTCACAATCATCTTGTTACTTCAATTTGCTTTTTTGTGAGTGACTGAATATCACTCTGTGATATTCTGTGAGAATGTCCTGGACTATTCTGGAGCTTGATATAATCAGCACAAATGCCATCCATAACCTGGAGTAGTTGGAGAACCTCACTATCTAGAGGAATGCCCACTTATACTTGAACCCAATGTGAGGCGTTTTCTATGACAGTGACAAACATCTTGTGAGAACATACATGTTCCCGGTGCATCCTTTGCTTTACATGGATAATCCCAGGAATTTTGAACATAGTAATCTTTGTAACTCCTCTCTAAGAGCCTGGATAAATTCTTGACTTATTTTAGTGATAATTTCATTCTGTAAAAGGTAAATCAAGGGGTGAGGAGAATAGATTTTTCTGTAGTTAATTTTAACTGACAAACAGGAATTGTAACTTAAGTGAAAATAATAGGAAAGTTGGAAGAAAGTGTCTACTCCACACTGAACATGAAACTCATAATGGAGAAGAAGAAATGTGAGCATAGTCTAATAACATGTATGTAAGATTTTGGTAGAATGGTTTTCAAAGAATTTAGAGAAAGGATAGGGTGTCTTGGTCCAAAATTCTCCAGAGGATGTATAACCAAAAAAGAATGGGCAACTCTCAAGAATTAAATTGCAGCATAAATATAAATGATTATTTTGAAGAAGAGAAGAATGTGTCTGAAAATCTAATTTAAATCATGGATTAACTTTGATTAAAAAAAAAAATTAGTTTATTCTGAACCTTATTACCACACCAATCTCCATAATAACGAATCTACATAAGTAGAATAGAAAAAGGAAATTATAATGATAGCATTCATATAACTCTTAAAGAATTTAACATATATGATATGTATTATCATTTGATTCTCATGACAACCTTCTGAGATAGGTGCTGTTATGTTACAGATGAGGAAACGAAGTCTGAGAAAGCTTTAAATGACTTTCCCATGGTCAAACAGCTAATAGTGTCAGAGGTAGGCTTTCAACTCAGATCTTCCTGTCTTTCAAGTCTAACATTTTATTTAATTTCCCATAACTATATATAAAACCATGGATCTCTATTATTTATACCATGGTTTTTAAGATATATGTATGCATACAGTCACACATAATAAATTTAACCTTTTATTTTCAAAACTATACTGCTTTTCTATGTTTCTGGATTTTCTTTTTTTTTCTTTTTTTTCAGGGCAATGAGGGTTAAGTGACTTGCCCAAGGTCACACAACTAGTAAGTGTAAAGTGTCTGAGGCTGGATTTGAACTCAGGTCCTCCTGATTCCAGGGCTGGTGCTCTATCCACTGTGCCACCTAGCTGTCCCCTGGATTTTCTTTTATGCATTTAGAATGTTTTAATAATTGTCTTTTCTTTCTTTTCTGGTGTTTTTTTTTTGGGGGGGGGAGGCAACACCAACACAAGCTCCTCATTCTTTGCCAATGCCATTCTCAAATGAAAAAAAGAAAACTGTAATCAATAAGCATAGTCAAGTTAAACAAAGTTTTGTCACATCCAAAAATGTGCTTCATTGTTCTCATCACCATTCTGTCATGAGGTGGGTAGAATGCTTCTTCATTATTCTTCTAGGGTGGTGGTTGGCCAATGCATTGATCATAATGCTTAACTTGTTTTTCTTGAAAACATTAATTTTGATTTTTTTTTCTTAAAGGACATAAATGAGAAAGGGAGAAAAGGGTAGGTGATCAAGCAGGAAAAGAAAACTGTGGCAATTTCTTGAAAGATTAATAGTGAAAGTGCTAAACTTCAGAATGATCTGATGAATGTTAAGGGTAAGAAAAAGGACTCTTGTATCTGTGTTGAGGTCAAAAGGAAAATTAAGGAAGACATAGGGTCAATATAGAGTGGGTAAGATTATGCTAATTAATGACTGAGTGAAATAATCTGTTTTGATTTTATTTTGCCTATTAAGGAGGATAATCCTTGGAATGAAAAGACACAAATGTTTAACAGGACATTGAAAGCCTTAGACTGATGAGATGATGCTAAGAGAACACTCTTAAGGATCTCAAGCCACCAGATGCAGATCATCCCAGGGTACTGACAGAACTGGCAGGCATGATTGCTTAACTTTTCATTGATCTTTGAAAAATTATGGAGAACAGGAGAGGTGTTACAGAACTGGAACCTCTCAAGTCAAACCTTTTTTTTTTTTTTAAACAGGAAGATTAGAGACTTTAAACTATGGGTCAATGTACTTGACTTCAATTCTTGGCAAAATCCTAGAATGTATTATCAGTTTGTGAAAATTTAGAGTGGGGAGCAGTGATTTCTCAGAGACAGAATTCCCTGAGAACCTGTCGTTAGTCCTGTGATGTTTAACATTTTTATCAGTGACTTGGATGAAGGTACAGATAGATTCCTTATCATATTTACAGAATACATACTTGAGAAGTAGTGTTAACACATTGGATGCTCCAGAACACAAAATATCTCCTAGGATAGAACAATTGGCCAGATGTAATAAGGTGAAATTTAATAAAGATAAACATAATGTCCAGTGTTTGGGTTTAAAAATACAACTATATAAATTCAAGAATGGGGAGTAAGGAACTTGGGTAGACAAAAGTTAAAGTGAAAAAAAATCTTGGAGTTTTAGTGTACTGCAAGCTTGATCAGAGTCAATAACGTGACATGGCAATCAAAAATGCCAATGTGATCTTGGGATGCAGTAAGAGAAGAAAGGTGTCCAGAGAAAGGTAAATGATATTGCTTTACTTTGCCCTGGTCAGATTACATAATGCATTTAGTCCTGAAGGGTAGGTTTTCATTTATTTTTTAAAATATATTTTATTGATAAATTTTTCTTTGATACAATTACTTCACTCAAAAGTAAAAAACAACAACAACATTCTTAAGGCTGGCTGTTTAATTTCTCTTCCTAGCTTCTCTCTACCAACTGATTGCCCTAAGGGACTCATATAGCTCCTCTCTTTCTTTCTTTTCTTTCTTTCTTTTTTTGTGGGGCAATGAGGGTTAAGTGACTTCCCCAGGGTCACACAGCTAGTAAGTGTCAAGTGTCTGAGGCTGGATTTGAACTCAGGTCCTCCTGAATACAGGGACAGTGCCTTATCCACTGCACCACCCTATCTCCTCTCCATAATGGAATGTAATACTGGGAAGTAGAATCCTTTCCCAGAGAAAGTTAGTTTCCTAAAGTGCAAATTTCCCATGTGCAAATGACCATTGTCAAAAAAAAAAAAAAAGAAAAAGAAAAAAAGGGGGGGGCAAAGGACCATTGTGTTTAAACCAAACTTTCCTACCCCACTCAATGCAGATGTTCACTAGTATCTCTTTGTCCTTTCCTCTTATAAAGCTCTACTTTTTCTGCTTCTTCTATCCCAGTCCCTCCACAGCATTAATATTATTCTATTCTCCCACACCCCCGTTTCTTGCATTTAAACTAAAGAAATTACTTTTCCTTGTTTGTTTCCTTATGGAATGGTTGAGGTTGTATCTTCAGTTCCTTTCTGTCTTCAACCTCCCCTCTTCCTATTTGCACAACTTCTCACTGTATTTTCCTTCCCACAAAATGTATTGATTCAACTATTAAAGCATCACGGAATGTAGGTAATGGCATATTCCCTTTTCCTGATTCTTTAAGTTTCCCTTAAATTTTTATCCTCCTAGTTTCCTTTTGTCTCTTAATGGCACTTCTTTGTTCTTTATATTATTCCTCAGTTCAATTTATTGTATTTTTTTTTCTTTAAGCAATAGCTTTGAAACATGAGAATTTATTTCTTTACTTAGTCTTTTCTTGATAATTGTACTTATCTTTGTTGTTTTTTTCTTGCTTGGAATGTTTTGCAAATTAAAAGTTCTGCTCACCTCTGAGGTGTTTTGTTGATGTTTTTGTTTCTTTGCTTTGCTTTGCTTTTGTTTTTTGCTCTTTCCTACCTGACTACTTTTCCTTCCAAGTTCTTGATGGATCAGCATCCATGTCTTGAATATGATGAATACTCCCTAAGGCTCTGTCCTGGGTTCTTCATTTTCTCTCTCTATTCTCTTACTTTGTGACCCACCTCATCAGCCCCCATAAATTTAATTACAGTCTCTATGCTGATAATTCCAAGAACAATATAGCCAATCAGAAACATTCTTCTTTATACCTCTAATTTGACATTTTGAGCTGGGCATTTGTGATAGATCATTGTCTACTAGTTCCCCCCCTTCACCCATATAGGTTATGTTAATTCTATTCCTAAAAGTCAAGGAAGTGGGGCAGCTAGGTGGTGCAGTGGATAAAGCACCGACCCTGGGTTCAGGAGGACCTGAGTTCAAATCCAACATCAGACACTTGACACTTACTAGCTGGGTGACCTTGGGCAAGTCACTTAACCCTCATTGCCCCACAAAAAAAAATTCAAGGAAGATGTCCTCAAGATTTGATTAGCTCAGGGGACTAATACTCAAACCATGTCTCCTTTGATGTAGCTTTAAAGGTGGCCTTTGGCCAACCTGACATGGCTTCCTGGTTACAAAAGTACATAAAAAAAGGCCTTCAGGGTCCTTCATACTTGGCAGAGGATGCCCCAAGACAATGTGAATCATTGCAACCTACACGGCTGACTAAATAAATTTCCATATGGCAGTGAAGGAGGTTAGCTAAATGCTGTAGTAAACTTGTTGCATATCCATTCTGACAGGTATGACTAAGCCAACCTTCTTTTATTAACTATTGAATGGGCTATTAGTATCATATTTCATTCCAATACCAAACTTAAATTAACTGGTTATGAGCCTGATTCAGACCTACCTATTATACCATATCAATTTCAGAATGCTGAGAATATCATTCCACGCCCAAACCTCTTTTGACCTTCCTTATTATTAAGGGCATCACCATCTTTTTAGTTATTCAGGTTGGTAACTAGTGTCATCATTGATTTCTCACTCTCCCTTACACCCATATCTAACTCATTGCTAAATTTTATTATTTTTGTCTCTTCAGCATGTCCTCACTTATATCTCTCCTCTTTATTCATTCAGCTACTTCTTTAAGTCAGAGTCTCATTTTCTTTCACCTGAACTATTGCAATAATGTCTGATTTGGTATCCCATCTTCAAGACTTACATCACTCTAATTCATCCTCCAAAGTTGTCAAAGTGATTTTCCAAAAATATAGATCTTATCAGGTCATTGTCTCCTCTCCCCTACCCCCATTCAACAAACATCAGTGCCTTTTCTTATATTTAAGATAAAGTATAAACTCCTCTGTTTAGCATTTAAACATTTTTCATAAACCAGTCCCTTCCAGTCATCTCAGACATGCTTTCCCTTTCTGCAGACCATGATTTAGCCATAATTGCCAACTTGTGTTCTATATACACAATGCTCCATATTTCATCTCAGTACCTTTATATAGGCTGTCTTCCATGCACAAAACAAAATCCTTCCTCAAATCTGTCTCTCAAAACTCCAGATTTCTTTTTAGCTCAAGTGGTATCTTCTAAATGAACCCTTTCTTCCTTACCACATTCACCACCATCATTATCAAACACCAACATCATTGTCACCACCACCACCATCATCCATATTATTTATTATTTTTATCATCATCTCTTCCACCTCTAATAAGCATTTATTAGCTTTTATATTAGCATTTATAAGCTTAAGAACTGTACTAAGCCATAGGAACACAAAGAAAGACAAAAAAAAAGTTCCTACCCTCAAGGAACTCGCATTCTAATGGAGACCACCACATGCAAATACATACACACATTCATAGATACATATATCACATAAAATATATGAATATACAAAAATATGCATGTATACATATGTATGTATATATGTTTCTGAAGGTCAGATTTAAAATAAGACTTGAAGGTAGTCAGGGAAGCCAGGAGGTAAAGGGGAAAATAAAGAAGAGTATGGACATAGGGTACAGCTTATGAAAAGGTATAGAATCCCTCTCCAAACTACCTTGCATTTATTTTGTATATATTGTAAATATGAATATGTACAAATATATATGCAATGTACAAATAAATGGCCACATATCATAAATATACTTATATGTGTGTATATATATATATATATATAGCATTACAAATAACTCTAGCTTTTGTTTAGATAACTGTTTTTGAATGTAAGCTCTTTGAAACTTTAAACTGTTTCATTTTTGTCTTTGTATGCATCCCCAGTGCTTTCTATGTAGTAGTTAATTGATGTATGTTTCTTGATTGATTGAAATTAGTTGGACCAAGTTAAAGCTCCATCATAAGTTTATTGATATATCCATCTTCTTAAAACCACTCTGGCATTAAAGTTTCCCATATTTTCCATTTGGTATAGGGATATAGTTTAATGTTGCATTATATTTCATTTACTTGTTTATTAGTGATTTGGAGAAAATTTTTATGTAGATGATACTTCACATTTCAGCTTTTGTAAACCCTTGTTTATATCCTTTGGCCACTTGTCTCTTAATGTTACAAACCTTTGTAATTTCTCAAAATCTATAGATTTTGAAACAGACTTTTATCAGAGATGATTACTGGAAATATTTTTTCTGATCTCTGTTTTTTCTTCTAATTCTAGTTGCATAGATTTTCTCATTTTGTATAAACCTGAGTTCTACAAAATGAAATAATTTTGCCCCTTTTAATGCTTTAATTTTCTTATCTTACTGCTGTGACTAGCATTTCTATTATGATGTCAAATAAGAGTGAAGACTATGTACATTATTGTTTCATTTCTTTTTTAGGGGTAAGGAATTCTTAGTGTTATAGCATCACAATAATTATAGCTTTACATTTTAGAGAAATGTTTCTGGATACATTAAGAAAATATCTTTTTATTCCTGTGCTTTTTAAAAAAAGTAAAAAAATAACAAATGAGGACTATATTTTGATGAAGGCATTCTGAGGATTTATTGATATATTATTTTTGGTTTTTTGTTATAACTATTATTAATTGTGCTAATAGTTTTACTAATACTATCCTCGAATTTATGGTGTAAATTAAATTTGTCAATTTAGAGAATTTGGATCTATTACTGTGGCCTATTTTCAAATTTTTCTTTAATATTTAAGTAATATCCACTAGTAACATCAGTACATTTTCTGCTTTATCCCTTCCTGGTTTGGTATCATGAATATATCTTGCTCAGAATGGCACTTTGACATAATATATTTTTCTTCTATTTTTGAAAAGTTCATATGTCAAGGGAGCTATTTGTTGCTAAAATATAGATTTGATTTATAAATTAATTTAGAATGGGAAGTTTTTCCCTCCACTTTTGGGAGTATGCTTAATTATTTCATGTTTGTTTCTGAGATTGGATTATTTGGAGTCTTTATTTCTTGTTTTATTAATTTTCTTCATTCTGTTCAGCGTCATTCAAGAGAAAAATATTACTCCACCACCCTCAATATTTAGTTTCAATCACCTTTACTTCAGCTGAAGACTTGTTTTAAGATGATTCATTCCCTCTCCCTTCATTCTTTTCACTTCTTCTTGTGTAGTTTTACCAGATCATCCTTTGTAGGCTTGTCCCATAGATGAACTTTGATCTTATAACAATAGCTTACACTTATATAGCACCTTAAGGTTGACAAAAAGTTTTGCATATATTCTCATTTTATCTTTAAAACATAACTGTGAGGTTAGTGATATTATTCCCTATATACAAATGAGGAAACTAAGGCCAACAGAGGTTAAATGATTCACTCAGGATCACACATCTAGTAACAATATGAGGTAGAATTTGAACCTGGGTCTTCCTTACTCTTCATCTGATCTAACTTTCTATCAACTACACCAAGATGTCTTCAAAATGACACTCTAGATGGGACTTCTAGTGAATAAGAATTTTGTTTCTTATAGTATGTAAATCTGTGTCACCTAGCCTTTTCAGGTTATATAGATTTGTTTAACTTTACCTTTTGTTTACGCTTTTCTTTGCAAATTTTGCATTATAAAGGCCTTGATCATCTTAAGTTTTTTTTTAAGGATTAATTAAAAACCTGTAATATTTTGAAGATCCATTTTTATGTATGAGTATATTCAAGTCAATAGGATATGTTATTTTTTGGCTTCAAGTTGATTTCTTGCTTTGGGGTATATTATATTCTAGCATTTTCTTTCATTTCTCAGCATGAAAAAATGAAGTCCGCTGCAATTTAAACTGATAATTTTCAGTATATACATTGCTGCCTATTATCTGATTTCAAAGTTATTGTTTTAAAAATTCATCTCTGTTACTTGACAACTTTATTTTTGGGTGAATTAAATGGGTAGTTTTTTGGATGCAAGTTCATGGACCCCACGTTTAGCCAATGAATGGAAATTCTTCCAACTTAATTTCACATAATGAAATAGCATAGAAAAGTATCAATGAAGCATTTCTCCTATTGACACCAAGGAATTCATGCATATGGAACATGTGTGGCCATGATGTATGAGTTTGGTAGGGGCCAGAGGGAACAACTCATGCCTCTGATAGTATAGAAACACTGAGGTCATCTGTTAATGTCATTACAGCAGCTCTGCTCATTTCACATCTCCATTGAACTTGTTTCTATCTGATACTACTCTGCTCGTCACGTATTCTCTCCTGGATGAGGCAGTGAGGTACTATAGTAAATAGAATGCTGGACCTAGAGTTAAGAGGACCTGAGTTCCATTTGCCCCAGACATTTACTAGCTCTGTGATTCTGGAAAGTCCTTTGACCTCTATAAACTTCAGCTTCCACATATGTACAATGGGGATATCATCATCATCATTATTATAGCATTTTTATAGCACTTTAAGATTTTCAGAGTGCTTTACACATGTTTAGTTCTCACAAAAATGCTGACAGGTAGTTGCTATTATTATTATTCCCATTTTAAAGATGAGGAAACTGAGTCAGACAGATATTAAGTGACTTGTCCAGAATCACACAGTAAGTAAGTATCTGAGACTAGATGTGAACTTGGGTCTTACTGACTCCAGGTAGAGCAATCTATCTACTGTGCTTCTAATAGCACTTTAGATGATATATTTGAACAATAAATAATAATAGTATTGGGTGGTTAAGGACCAAATGAGATAAAATATATAAAGTCCTTTGCAAACCTCAAAGTGCTTTATAAACACTAGTTCTTATTATGCCTTACCACAATGTGTAGAGCCTCCATTGGATCCTGCTTTGCTGGTTGTATAGTCTCTACTAGATGTAGCCAGACACAAACCTAAGATGAAGACCTTGGTTATACTGTTATCTTTTCCTCATGAGAAGAATGGACTCCACCATGCTTTTTCAGTTCAAAACTCTGTGGATTTTTTTATAGCCCTTTTAGAAATGCAGCAGCCCAGATACTTGACACTTACTAGCTGTCTGACCCTGGGCAAGTCACTTAACCCTCATTGCCCCACAAAATACAAAACAGAAAAAGAAATGCAGCAGCTTTTTCCATAGCAGTCTTTTCCATAGGACTAGTCAAAATTCTTCCTAAGGGGTAAAAAGGTCTTTCTCTCTCTCCTTTTTTTTTTCTTTTAGGAGTGGGCTATCTGCTTTTTTGAGGATCTTGGCTACCAATCAAAAAACATTTAAGTGTCTATAATGGGCCTGGGTCAGACACAATGCTAAGCCCTGGGAATCCAAAGACCACCCCACCTCAACCCCAAACAAACAAAAGACAACACAGTGCCTATCCTCAAAGGAGATCATCATTTGGGGGGGGGTAGATAACACATATAGCTATGTTGTGGGCCCAAAGTACCCCAGAAGTTCTCTGGGGCACATCAAGGAATCTTGTCCTTGAGAAAATAAACCAGAGGACAGATATGCCTAGAGAGATAAGTGGAACCAGATTGGACTGGGCTAGCTTCAGGACCTCTACCCTTCAGTCTGGTCTCCCTTACTCCTGGGGAGATAAGATTAGGTGTGGCTGCTTCTTTTGTGTTCTGAGAAGATGGCTTGAAAGATCAATTGGCAGCCACCCTTCACCCAACTCCTCTAGCCACCACCAGTGGGGGATGATCCTCCCTCACTAAAGGAACTTTCCACTGGCAGATGGTCACTCCCATCAGTCCCCTATAAAAGTACCTACCAGCCTCCTGCTCAAGGAGACTGGTACCTCAGAGTCACATGCTTTGTTTCATACCTATCTCCCCATGAGAAGTCCAAGGATTTCATTCATGGTTTCCCTTCCCTGCCCCCCCTTCCCTTCCCTTGCCCCTCAATAAACTACCATCTTATTCTAACTGCTTTTGTGTGCAAGAGGGTGTAATTTTTTAAAGAGGAATTCCTGAGAACCCCTACCCCTAACCCAAACCCCATACCCCATTTTCCCCATAACATTTTCCCACAACAGCTATAAGGACATATAAAACATGTACATATATACTTATACATACACTAATTTGAAATATGATTTTACTTATATATACAGATATATGGATACACATGGGTATAATGTGTAAAGCCTTCATTGGATCCTGCTTTTCTGATTGTACCAGATGCTGCCAGACACAAACCTAAGCTGAAACCCATTGTACCACATGTGTAAGCATGTATGTAATAAAATATATACACACATACATTGTACACATACACACACAATCATTAAGAACACACAGTGGGCCAGCTAGCTAGTGCTTAAATGCTGTATCTGCTTTTCAGACTCAACTTTCTTATCCCTGGGCTTGTCTCAGAAAGATAATTCACTGTGCTTTAAAGAGAATATTCTCTAAACCTCCCAGTTTTTAATTCTGAACACTAATCTTAGAATGGTTATAGTGTTGAGGTCCACAGTTTCTCAACTCAAAACCCTTTCCAATTTTCCAAGTGCATGGGTGGCAATGGGGGAGGCTGGGAGTGAGAAAGCCCTGGGAATCAGGCCATTGTTTTTCCCACCAGGATAGCCACATTCCTGACCTTTCATATGTATATATGGCCAGTCAAAACCTTTCACTTCACCTACACTTTTATGAAACTTCTAATCCCCTTTAGAGAGTCTTACCACTCCTCATTTTTCACTTGCTAAAGGAAAGGAAAGGAAGGGAATAAGCATTTACATAGAACTTATTAAGTTCCAGGCATTGTTCTAGAGGAAGTTTTAAAAAACAAACATTATCTCATTTGAGTCTCAAAACATTGTGAGGGAAAGCTCACTAGCACAAAGACAGACAGACCTTAAGTGACTTGCTAAGAGTTTCACAGCTGGCTAAGTGTTTAAAGTCAAATTGAAACTCAGGTTTTCTATACTACTGACCCAGCACTCTATCTGTTGTGCCACCAGCTGCCTCTAATGATTGCAATTGTATTTCCTTTTTCCCCTGGAACTTGCTTTTCACTTTTTTAAAAAATGCCATAGTTCTTTTTTTTTTTTTTTAAAGTGAGGCAACTGGGGTTAAGTGACTTGCCTAGGGTCACACAGCTAGTAAGTGTTAAGTGTCTGAGACTGGATTTGAACTCAGGTACTCCTGACTCCAGGGCCGGTGCTCTATCCACTGCGCCACCTAGCTGCCCCCATAGTTCTTATTGATTCTATTAGGGCCCCTTTTGTTTATTAATTTCTTCAATCTCTTCTCAAAGGCAGGAGCTTTAGCCCAGATCTTGATTCTGAGACTGCTTTTCTATACATTATACCAAAGCTGCCCATTCAGTAGGAGAATAAGTATTAAACCTCCTGAGGACTCCTGATGAATCTGGAATCCCAGGATCTCAGAGTGGGAAGAGATGTCCTATCTGTTCCCACCTTTACCTGAAGCAAGCATCTTTTCCACAATATCCTGTCAATCTGTTCTTCCTCTGGGGAAAAAGCTCAGATCATTAATAACTTTTGAGAAGAGGCACACTCAACCTCAACTGGATTTTTCTCTAATTTCTATAATAAGCTTGCTGAGAATCAGTGTGACTTAGTGGAAAAGAACATAGGGACAGAGTGAAAAGACCTCAATTCAAGACTCTGAATGGCCACTCATTAGTTGAATGACTTTGAGTAAGTCATTCTATCTCTCTGGGCCTCAGTTCCTCATCTGCAAAATGAAGGCATAGGGCAAGGTGGCCTCAGTATTTCCTTCTGACTCTATCATTCTGCGACTCTCCTGCTTTTAGGCAAGCAGCTCATGCTCAGGTATAATGGTTCTCCAGGGCAGTGCTATATGTTCCCCCCATCTGTTCTGATCAAATTATTCTGGGCATCTTGACAGGAGGGAACCGAACGAAGTGGGAGAACAAAAAGTCCATTTCTGATCATCTCTAAAAACCTGGGGACTTGAAAGCTCAGAGACATGAATGCAAAAGCACTCACGTCATGGCCTTCCAGACCTACTGCAGGAAGAGGGAGAAATAAAAATAAAGGACACCATCTTTTTTCTTCTCTCTCCCTTTTTTTTCCTTTACAAAAAAAGAGGAGAAAAAAATCTACTTAAGCCAACCTGTTGACAGGCAGTCAGCTTTCATTTGATTTGTGCTTCATTTGCATGAATAAAAGTGAAACAGAAGCTTTGTGATTTACAGTAATACAGAGGCTATTAAAAAGGACCTTCATCATTAGCTTCTTTGTCACAAGGTTCTCTTTTCTTGCTTTCAATCACTCAATGCCATTAAAAACATTTCCTAAAGCAGGGGAAGAGACAGATTCCTTCACTTGAGGGGATGGGTGAGAGCCAACTCCAAACCACATCTTGTGTAACAAGGAACAGTGGCTGCTCTTTCTCTGGATCTCAAAATGAAAAAAAAAAAGGTGTTCACCTTCCAATTATATCATGTCTGCCCTGAACCAATGCTCAAGAGGAAGGGTTTATTAGTATTGCCCAGGGCCAAGGCTCTCCTAATCAACAGTGACCCACTCTTAAGCCACTAGATAGATGCCCATGCTACATGAAGGTTGATCTACATTGCACCAGATTGAAGAAAATGTTTATTTACCTTTTTACAAACAAAGGATCTTCTGGAAACATGTGTAGCACTCAGGTGCACCCCCTGTCTAACAAATCTCAGGGTCAGTCTTCTGGTGTGTGGTTACTCTAGGCTCAAATTAGTCTTTAGGTCTGCATTTCCTAAAACTATGGAGCATAAGCCCCCACTGATGTGTTACATTTAATAGTCAGCCAGTGGACACAATTCATAGCAGAGGTATTTAATGAAATAGCAGGGAGGGAAAGTACCAAGAAAATACTGCCTTCATGAACCTGAGATGCACTTTTCTGCATATATATATATATATATATATATATATATATATATATATATATATATATATATATATATATATAATCATTGGGAAAATATATGGAAAGGCAGACACATAAGGAATAAGTAACTCGGGTAACTGCTTGAAGGAGTACACATGTAGAGAATATCTTTTTCCAAGGCATATATATGAAATGCTGCTAAAACTGCAAGCCTGTTATTGTCTTCTAGTGAGGGCTATTATCTTTTAGTGATGTCACAGACTTTTGTGTTTGCTCCCTGCTGGTTTTGGTAGTTTTTACTGAATGCTGCTCTACCGAACCACTGCCAGACACTTCTTTGATATAGTCTCATAAAGTCTAATGGATGCTACCAGACACAGTATCTACTGACTCTAGCTTCAGGATCAGTGGAAATACTTGGCTACAAGTGTTGCCATACTCTCTTAACTTAAAATCTATACACACACTTTTCCTCAACTATTTTAGAAAAATCAGGGGGGAAAAAGCCCTTGCCCTAGGACTAGCAGAAAAGCTTCCCCTCTCTTCTTCCTTTAGAGCCTTTGCTACTAAGGCTTTTCATTGCTACAGCTGGAGAGTCTCAAACCTAGGTGCCAAGTTCTTTAAAACAAAGACTGATTTGTTCTGGATAGCTAGTGCCCTTAGGCTTATTCTTTTCTTTGGACTCTTTTTCCTGGTTGGGGATTTGACACCTTCAGTCAGACACCTTACCCTAGCACATGATAAATATTCTATAAATTTCACATTTTTATCTCTGAACTTCACATTTTAGCTGCTGAAGGCTAGGTTATAGATCAGGAAATGCTTATATAACTAAAAATTATCAAACAGCTCTGGAATTTTACTATTCTTTCAGTTTTTCAAACCCTATGTTTCATCCATTTTTTAATGTTGATGAGTAGGTAGAGAAAAACCCAGAGAGAAAACACCAAGCCCAAGAGACAAGGTCTTTGTTTTTGCCACCAGCCCAGCTGTGTTTTTGGCCTCTTCATATGCAGATGCAACCACTCAAAGTCTGAAAGGGTCTTTGCCCCACACACTCATACGGAGACACTTAAAAACCAGCTTCTTCTTTCTCCTCCTTTCCCCTGTATCTTTGCTTTCCTGGATCTCCTTTTCCCTTTGGCTTTGGAGAGGTATCCATAATGGAAAATTTATATATTTTGATAGCCTACAATACAGCTTGGCACAGGACCATTGATACTGTTCATCTCCCTCTCCTTTTTTTAGAGATCTGGAATAAGTGACTTTCTTGAGGTCACACAGCTAAGTTTTTGAAAGAGTTGAATACCCTGAGTCAGTCAAGAGAACTTTCTATCTCCTGACTCAGTCCATCTGACTAATGCTGAAGTCATTTTTTAATTTAATTTTTTAACATGAACTTGGCACACATCAACAAAGGATCACTTTGAAATATAAAGAACAGGAGAAGAAGGTTGTATATAAAATAATGATTATAATAAAAACACCTTCTTGAGATTTTTTTGGTAAAATGTATAATGTTTAAGACAGCAATTGCAAAAGTGTCTTGTTTGTCTATATTTCCATCTGAACTTCCTTCTTCCTCTCTTCTATGTATTGAAAAAAATATTTCATTCTCACTTTTCTACAATAGTCCTATCACTATCTCCCTATCAACCATAATTCTCCTTGTGCCCCTATCCTCCAGTTTTCCCTGGTACCAAATAATCATAGTCAAGTGAAACAAACCTACAAGTTAGTCATATCTGAAAAGGTGTAATTTTTGCATCTCTAGTCTATCATGTCTGTCAAGAGATGGAAAACATGATTTATTAGTAGTGTTCTGGAATTGTTGGTATTACTCATTTCATTGATCAGAAATCTTAAGTCATTCAAAATTGTTTCCTTTTTTCAAGAGTGTTTTGTAGTCATATTTATCTCTCTTAAATATACATTGGTAGATTGATTCTCATTTATGTTATGTACTTTCTACTTTTTGTTTTTTTAATAGGACTACTTTTTCTATTGTTTATCTTGGGTTGTATTATTTTTAGGAATTCTGTTTTGTGTGAATGTGGTTTTATTTTGCATCCTGCTATTTTGTTGAAGCACTTTAATCTCTCAGTTTCTTTGCTAATTCTTGAAGGTTTTCTATGTAAACCAACATGTTATAAGACAATATTAATACTTTGATCTCATCTTTGTTTATGTTTATCCCTTTAATTTGTTTCTCTTGTCATAGTTATCTCTGGCATTTCTGAAAAGTCAAAAAACATTAGAGAAAAAGGGCATTATTCATTCCCATATTTATTGCAAAAACTTCTAATGTTTTTCCATTGCCTATAATGCTGGTCTTTGGTTTCAGCTATATTTTAGTCATAATAAAATGGCCTATCTATGTTCATACTTTTTTTTTTAGCATAAGTGTTATACTTTGTCAAAGGCTTCTCCTGAATCTATTAGTATAATTGTGTAATTTAGAATGTTTTTGCTTTGAATAAAATTGTGCTGATTGTTTTCTTAATGTTAAACCATCTTTGCATCTCTGGTAGAAATCCAATTTGGTCAATGAAAATTATTTTTGGATCTGTTATTGTAGTCTTTTTGCTGAGATTTTATTTAAAATTTTGGCATCAATATTCATTACTAATATTAGTCTATAATTATCTTTCTTTGCCTTTTCTTTCCCTGTTTTAGGTATTAGAACTATATTTGTATCATAAAAAAGAGACTGAAAGTGTTTTATTTCTCAATTTTTGCGAAAAATTTCAGTTGCATAGGTTTTAAGCTTTTCGAATTCATTCATAAATTCATTTGGATCAAGACATTTGGTTTTTCCCCCTCTCTCTTTGTAGTTCTTTTATAAATAATTCAATTTAAATTTATAAGTTTGAATAATTTAAAATGTCTATATCAAGTTGTTAATTTCAAAATATGTAGGCATTTTATATTTTTGTAAATAATTCTCCATTAAAAAATCCATTGTTAACCTATAATTATGTAGATTTTGATAATTAGATTGCGATTTTGCCTTGTTTACTTTTTACTTTTTATAATTTGATTTTCCTCCCTCCTCTTTGTTTAACTCATTAATTTTTTTCAATCCAGCTTGTAGTTTTATTTTTGAAATTCTCTATTCCCTCTCTTATTTTCAAAGATTTCCTCTATTGTGATAAATTTGAGTTTATTTGTTAGTTTTCTAGTTTTAAAATGTCATATTCAGTTAATTAATCCTATTTTTCTATTTTTAAATGTGTGTTTTCTGAGTTACAATTTTTCTTCTGAGAATTGATTTAGTTGCATTCTAGAAATTTTGTATGCCCTCTCTTGTCATTATCATTAATTTCTGCATAGTTTTTAATTGTTTATATGGGGAATTTTTTATATTCTCATTATTCAGGATATCATTATTAAGTCTCCTATTAAGTCCTTATCTTTTGCTTGTGTTCCGTGTATTAAGAACTACTTTTATTATATTGTGGGTTTGTTTTTTTTTTGTTTTTTTTTAGTGAGGCAATTGAGGTTAAGTGACTTGCCCAGGGTCACACAGCTAGTAAGTGTTAAGTGTCTGAGGCCGGATTTGAACTCAGGTACTCCTGACTCCAGGGCCAGTGCTCTATCCACTGCGCCACCTAGCTGCCCCTATATTGTGGTTTTTAAAGGATAAATTTAATTTCTTTTACATTCAGCTGTAATTTCTCTGTGCTCTAGTACAGATGTGTCATATTTGTGGCCTGGAAATCCTGAGTTCAGCCTGAACCAGATTAAATGTATTTGGGAAATGTTTAACCAAATAAGTACATACAATGTTAATTGGTGGTTTTCTAAGTAAATATGTGGGCCACTGTTGTTGTACATGATCTACTTTTGGAAAGGTAGCATGTGGTAGCAAGGAATGTGTATAGTGATTGATTTTTCCATTCAGAAGGTATGATATACTTTTCAATCCTAGGTTTATCAATAGTATATTAAGTTCTTTATTTTCCTTTTTAAAAAGTTCTATTAGATTTGTCCTGTTCAGAGATAGGAACATTAAAATGTCCTATAATTAACAGGTTGCTATATACATTTTTTGAAATTTGCTTAACTTTTCCTTTATGAATATATATGTTGTGCTATTTGGTATGTATGTTTAGTCTTGATATTGGAAATTTGTTTCTTTTAAGCATAACATGATTTTCCTGTTTATCTCTTGACTTTTTATTTTTGTTTTCTCTGATAACATGATGGAAATTGATGCTTTTTTTGATTCATTCAATGCAAAACAAACTTGGGTTCCTATTTCATTTCTATTTTGTATGTTTTTCCTCATTTTTAGATGTGTCTCTTGTCTATAATAGATTGATTGTGTGATAAGAGTGATATTTCTTAGGTCCCTGCCATGTAGTCTGGGATAGCTTTTCTTAAAGCCATACTTATCCAATGAAGTTTTATACTATTTCTATCCCTTTAGAAGTATGGAGGCAAAAAAAAAAAAAAGAAGTATGGAGGCTCTCACTGTGACTTGGTTAGCTCAGAACATTGGCTCAAATTGTTGATGTGACTTCCCATGTGGCTGAGTACAAAGTTACCCTGAGGATCTCCAGATACCTTTCTAAGGCTTGTGACCATGGGCCAACATCATGACTCAAAGCTGTGCTTAGCTGAATCAATGTGGCATCCTCATGGAATATAATCTCAAATGTCCTTCCTTTCCCATGGCTAAATAAACCTCCCTTTGTTAACTGCTGAATGACCTTCCTGTTGTTGTTGTTGTTGTTGCTGTTGTTCAATCATGTTGGATTCTTTGTGACCCCATGGACCACACTGTCCATGGGGTTTTCTTGGCAAAGATATTAGGTTAGTTCATCATTTCCTTCTTGAATGGATTAAGTCAAATACATTAAGTAACTTGCCCAAGGTCATATAACTAGTAAATGTCTATGGCAGGATTTGAGTTCAGGTCTTCCTTATTCCAGGTTCAGCTCTCTTTCCACTGAGCCATCTAGCTGCCTCTAAGTACCTAGAAGTGTTTAATTTCATTTTAATATTGTACTTAAATTACCAAGGTACTGGCCTGGGCCAAACCCAGCTCACAATGTGTAGGTTTGGTTTTTCTCTTATTCATTCGGCAACTCTCATTTTAAATGAATTAATTTCATTTTTAAGCCAGCTGATTCCAATATCCCCAAGCACATGAAGGCCAGTCTTTGTCATTATTCTTAAGTTCTCCCTAAATCTTTAGCTTCTTAGCTCAGGTACCTCAATGATACCACTTTGCTTTTAATTTTATCACTTAAATCAATATTTCTTTAAAAACATTATAATCTATAAACATGAGAGAGGACAAAGGCAATAATGAGAGAGAATATCCCAGATGTGGGGAACAGAGATGGGGGAAGAAGGATAACTAAATTGTCAAGAAATTCTCAAAATGCCTTTCATTTTCACTTACGGGGTGGGGGGCAGCCTGGTAGAGTACTAAACCTGGAGTCAGGGGGACCTGTGTTTGAATTCTGCTTTGGACATTTACTGGCTGTGTGACCTTGGGCAACCCATTTAGGTTCTTGGAACTTCCATTTCCTCATCTCTAAAATAAGGGAGTTGGGCTCTCTATCCACTAAAGTCCCTTCCAACTCAAAGTCTATGTTCCTATAATTTGTGAACTTACTTTGACTTTTTTTTTTTAATAAAGGAAGGGCATCCTATTGCACTTTAAAGAGGAGTAGGTTGGGCTCTGTTAATTAAACTGATAACTCAAAAGAGCAGCAGCTCCCCAAACTTTTGAATCTGGGCAGACCCCTTTGCCAGGTTGGACATGTTGCCTTAGTGCTGCCCTAGTATGGCCAAAGAACCAGCCTCCTGATGCCACAGAACCCAACTACCTGCCTGGCATCAATATCTTGTCACTGAACATTCTTGATACTGCTTGTTTTTGTCCTTCTGTTCAGCCTTCCTTTACCATCGAACTGACAGCTGTGAGAACACATGGAGTTTGCTTGGCAGCTGCCAGACACAGATGCTGAGCTCTATAGTGTGCGTCCCCCCCGCCAACGCTTCAGAGTGTTTCTCTGGCTTCCCTGGGATGTCTTCCTCACTACCTTCTGGAGGAACTCACTCTACAGGTGCTCATGGTGTTGTGAAGTTGTCCCTGGGGAGCAAGGCTGCTGAGACAGCAAGATGGCTTGGCCCTTCAAGATGGCTGCTATCGCCCCCACACTTGAATCTCTGTTACTGACAATTCTGCACACCTGGGGGATGCCAGGGAACCCAGGCTGGAAGAAAGCTGAGGCAAAGTGAAGAGAGGCAAGAGAGGATTTGTTCTTGGCAGACTCTGACTGCTTCTCAGAAGTAGACAAAGTCTGTCCAGTTACCATCAGCCATCATACCTCTTTCATTCAAAAGGAAAAAAAATGGTGGTTGTAGAATGGCTAGAAGGCTAGGATGACCTCAGGGGAAGAATAAAAGGTCAGCAGAATCCTCCTATAGGTATTGATGGCCATTGCTAATAGCCCACCATTTTTCTCTTTCTGACTTTGGATGGTGCTAGCCATTAGGCTGTCCAAGTACCCCATTTATGGGATCATAGACTTAGAAATGGAAAGAACACCAGAGGTCAACAAATCTCATCACCTCATTTTACAGAAGAACAAAACTAAGACCCAGAGAATTGAAGCCACTTGTCTGAAGTCATAGAAATAAAATATAGTATCGTTATTCTTAGGTCTTCATTTCTCCCTCTACCTATAGCTCATGAGGGAAAAGTCTCTTAGGTTCAGTCCCTACACATGGTAAAGTTTTTAATTTAAAATTTTGTCCATTGATTCATTGATCCTATTCTTTCTTTTTCTTTTCCAGCAGGGTCTCCTGAACCATGCATCTTCATGTCGCTAATGGATTTATAGACCCTACTCTCAATTCCTTGATTGTTTCTGTATTTACTCTAATTGTATTGATACTTTGATATACATATACATCCCCAAGGTATTTCATCAATGTATTGTTGTTTTTTTTTATTTCTCCAGATAAATAGTAGGTCTTTAGGGCTTGGATCCTGCTCTTCATTTATTTTATTTTATTTTTATCTGTACCATAATACCTTCTTTAAAAAACTCCTAAGCCTAATAAATAGCAACTAATAGACTCTCTAATGAATTACTTTGTATTGATTCTGTATATGTTATGTTTATGCTTATCTTTGTATGAGCTACTTTCTGCCAACAAATAGAAGCTCCTTGAAGGAATAATTTTTTTGGTCTTTATTTAATTCTAACATACTATGTCTTAAATATAAGGAGGTCTAATAAAGATTTATTGAATTGAAGGAATCTCCAATGAATTGTGTTGTACCCAAATTAAATGTTTTTAAAATAAATTAAATCTAAAAGTTTTATTTATATTTTTCCAGAGAATTGTGTGACTGTAAGCATGGCTTCTGTTGTAGAAAATCATCAGAGATTACCTTCCTGTTTCTTTCATATGTTTGTTTGTATATTGTTAATCTATACATAATCCAATTTCATAAAGTTTTTACAGAGAAAAGAGAGTACCATGGAATATCATGACCTTTCCATAATTACAATTATGAATAACCCAAAAGGAAATGGAAAGGTATATGATGGGGGTCTGGTAATAGTTAACACACATATCTTCAAGATTTGCAAAGGATTTAAAAAAACTCTCATTTCATCCTCACAACAACACTGGGAGATAGGTACTATTATAATTGCTGTTTTACAGGTGAGGGATTTAAGGCAGATAATTTAAATGACTTACCTGGGGACACATAGCTAGTATATGTCTGAGATAAAATTCAAACTCACATCTTCCTGACTCCAAGTCCAGTGTTCTATCCCCTGTGCTTCTACTGTCCCAGGAGGTCACTGTGTGTTACTGAGCTAGACACAGAGGGTGAGTAGAGTAAAACTTGTCAAGGATATATAAAACTAGAAAAGGAAATAGAAGTCATATACCAAGAGTGTGAGATGGTATGGCCTGCCCTAGTGGTAACCTGGAACCCTGGAGATAGTAATAGAAACTGAGGAAAGCCTTTGGCAACTTGGCTGGATTCTCTATAAAAGACTTAAAAAAACATGACAGTGAATTGCACAAACAGAGCAGAGAGGTTTCCATTTACATTATTTGAAGGAATACTCACACCAATGAAATCATGTATCTATCAAAATAAATAGAAAGCAAACATTTGCATTAATGCATAGATGTCACTAATGTCTTCTCTTTTGAATTTTTTCACATACTTCCCAATAGATTGCAAGATTCTTGGGGCCACAAGTTACGTCATTTTTCAACTTTGTATCCCTGGTGCCTTAAACAAATATTTATTAAATTGTTTAGCACTAAACCATTTAGGGTCCCAATATCAGCTTTGAAGATTCAGCTCCTTTACACTCCTTGAATTTAAGCTACCTTTTCATGCCAAATTTCATTTAAAGGATAATACTTTCTCCTCTTACCTAGCCTACATATTCTCCTGTGAGGGAATCAGTTAGTCCAGGAGAGGATCCCTATTATCTTTGTTCCAAAAAGGACTACAATAGGCAGAGGTCAGTTAGGGCTTTGCCTCAGGGTAGTGGCATTCTGAAGATGGGGTGCTACTTTATACTTGTGGTGGTTGTGCTCGATGACATGGAACCAGAAGATTTTGAGGTGCAAAGGACTACTTCATGAATAAAGCAAAACCCTTCTGAATGCAGGTACCCTAGGGGAAGGAGACATTGTCCCCCCGACCTGATTTTCTGAATCCACACCCAAAGAAAGTCCCATCACCATCATTTCTCCTTCCTGGAACATGACTTCTTCCACCACTGAAAAATACTTTAAAATGCATAAAGACAGTGATTATGTACTCCCTAAATATTCATTTCTTCAAGTGTCTTCATATGGTACATTCATTATGCTATATGCCCTCCTTTGGACTATCATTAACTTATCAATGTCCTTTAAAAAATGTGGCAACTACAGATGTGCTCCAACCAATGCAGAGTATATGTATGGACCATCACTTTCCTTGTTCTAGACACTCTTATTTCACTAACACAGCTCACACGTCATAGAGCAAAATGACTCCCAGAAGGTTGGGCTCCAACAAGACATCTCCTATGTACATTTTAAGATCATTCAAAATTCCTTAAAAGATATAACAGAAATGCCATTTCTTATGACTTTGATTTTTAATACTGAAGTATAAAACAAGGACAGGTATTTCTCCCGAAAGTATTTGCCATTTTCAAGGTGGGTGTCTCACCTCTTTGGAGAGAACCTATAAATACTTCTGGTTTTAGACAACACTAAACTGATTGCATTAAGACCCATAACACTGTAGAATCTCCCAAGGAAGATCCATTATCATTCACAAGAGTTTCCTCAATTATTCATATAGGAAAAATTAAGAATATGAATAATGCCTAGTGTTCAGGCTATGCTCTAATCTATTTTTGAATGGACAACCCATGGAGCACATATATCTTGTATGGGCATAGGATCAGGACCAGAATTTCACAGAATGAAGGGAGAAGACTGTGTTGCATTTGGGAAATTGTGCAATGCTTTTAATGGTCCCAAGCTTCTCCCTGACACAAAGGCCCATCTTTTTAATATCAGTGCTCTTCCAATGATTTTCATGGTTCCAAGCTATAGAATGCCATAGTCTCCAAATACTTAAAGTTTTAGGGCACCCAAAGGGCAAGTGAAAGATATACTCTCCATAGATATAGGTAGACTGTATACAGCAAGTTAGCAACAAGAAATTGAGCAGGAGAAGCATTGTAAAGACCACCACTAGAAAGATTTGCCACTGACCAGTATGACTGCAAAAGAATCTGGGCCAGTCATGCAAAAAGAATGAGGCATAACCATGTGAAGATAGATACTGTTTATATAGTCCCTTAAGGTTTGCAAAGCGCTTAACAAATATTATCTCATTTGATCCTCAGGAAGGACTAATCTCTCTTCCTTGCCCAGCTCTTCCTTCAATTTATTCTATTCTGGTTCCAGTTGTCATTAAAACCATATAATATTGAGATTTTATGTAAAAAAATAGGGCTGGTCGACATTACTTTCTGGTAGGGTTTGCTTAGAACACAAAATGTTCAAATATAAATCAAGTCTAGGAAACAGATGAAATTATCATTTTACAGATGAGGAAACTGAGGCAGACAGAGGTGAAGTGATTTAATAGCATATGAACAGCCTATATACTTTCCTGGAATCCATACAAAGTCAAGAGATCAAGAGAAAAGCCCCCCCAAGAGATTGTGTAGACACCCTTGGAGAATGTACAGCAGGACATAGACAGGCAAGAGGCATTCAGGATGAGAAGGTGTGGATGGGTTGTGATTTGCGATATTTGAGCCACGTTGGAGCATTCCCATTGATGAGATCAAAGATCCATCAAATGATTGAAGATCATGTCAGCTTTTTTAGGGTCACACTACTGACTCACATTGAGTGTGTGATCCACTAAGTCCCCCAAATCTTGACCTTTTTTGTCTCCTATCTCTTGCCTAGCCTAACCTCTCCCTCCTCAAATCCTTCTAGGGAGATCTGCCCCTAGTGAGAATGACACTGGTTTCCAGATAACCAAAAATAATGTACTGTATGAAAGAACTCCGAGACCCAAATACAGTCTAGAGCAGGAAAAATAATGATCCTCCAAAAATATAGTTTTGATGCTTTTTCAGAGAAACTCCATAACAGCTTCAAAGCATGTGAACTATCTTTATTTTGCATTCAGACTATCTCTTTGGAGCAGGTTTCCTTCACAACACAGCTTATTACAAAATGGATCTAAAACCCCAGGGATTTTATCTTTGTTAGGTTGTTTCCAGTATTCTGGGGTCAGAGGTATTTTAGTCATTGTTAACCAGCTGGGTACTATGTTTTATGGCTTCTAATTGGGTGTATGCCCTATGGGTGAACTGATTGTGTAGCTTTCTTTATTTTTCTGATCTAAAGAGATAAAATGATATATATTTTTTAACACACACACATGTACACCAACCAAATATATTAGGTACCAAGTCTCATGGTGGGATAGGCTTAGAAAACTAAGTTTCAGTGGGAGAAAACCAAGGAATTATAACTATGAATTTTGTCCTAAAGAGGATTGAACCTGGGTATTCTTACTCCTGGGACAGGTCTCTTTTCCTTACCTGACCCTTCCTCCTATTTCCTCTACTCCAGTTCCAGCTGTCATTAAAACCATATAATACTGAGTTCTTATGTAAAAAAATGTGGATCTGGTTCAAAGGGCTGGTTGATATTCCTTTCTATTTGGCTTTTCTTGGGCCTCTAAACATTCAGAGGAAAATAAAAAGCTCTTGGTATATGTAGACAAGATGTTTTAAGGCCATATCCACAGCTTTGCAATTGTGGTACCAGGGAATTGCCAAAAGAGCCTGCCAAACAACTAACCTAGAAGTTGCAGGGAATATAAATAGCAACAAGAAGAATGCCTGATTGGGTCATCTCAATGGTTTAACCAGATGATGATGATATGATGGTGCCAGTGACAAAGATGATTGATAATGACTATGGCTTCACATTTCTATAGCACTTAAAGGTTTATAGTTCACTGTCCAAACAACAAGTTTGTGGAAAAGAGAAAGTAGTATCCACATTTTACTGGTCAGGAACTTCCACAATATGCTACTAGATGTCCGATTAAAGCACAAATGGAGCCTGGATTTCTTGAAAATTCTGACACAGAAATAAATGTAAGCTCTAGAATTTTTAGCTATACCAGAATAGCTTGGGATTGTTGTTTTTGTTTGTCCATCATTTTCGAAGAGGACCAATGATATCACAGGGTGATATCTTGACTCATGCATGAAGTAGATTTACGTGAGGCAGAGTTGCATAAAGTCATCAACCTCGTACTTGACATCCAGTGTCAGGACAAAAGTCAGGACAACCAGTGATGGCCCAGGATGCAACGGATGACCTTGATGTATTCAATGTCTGACCAAGTTCTAAGCACCCCAAAGCACCTGCTTCAACTGTCTTCATTCTCATCTGCCCATTGTGCTGGGGGAAGTCTTTACATACTTGGAGTAGATATCCACTTAGTTCCCTGAAGGGTTTAAGGCCTATTGGTTACATTTAACCTGGTATAACTATCTACTGAGATGGTTTTACTGAATATGGCTGATACATATGATACAGCTTCTTGGAGCCGCAGGTAAGAGGTGGGTGAAGGTGAACATCGAAGGTGGATGAGCAGCCCTGAAAAAGGTTTGACAGGCCCTCACACTGTAAGTGCTAATCCTTCCTAAACACTCTATACATCTCACCCTCAAGAAAGGCTTTGAGTGATATTCTAGTGACAGACTAATACTTCTGTGTGAGGAGTAACCTAGTTAATTACCCAGAGATTAATTAATAATAGGCTGGCCATGAATTCATGAACTGTTTGGGCATAGCAACCCATGAAACAATAAAAATTTATAAGTGGCCTGCAGTTCTCTTGTTTCTACAGTAATTGTAGTGAAGGAGCTGAAGAAAGTGAAAGGAATGTAAAGAATATAATGTTTTTAATAATAATGGACATCAACTTGAAGGTACTCTGAATGGGAGATCTTTGGACAGCAAAGAACACATTATTGGAAAAGGGTATGGGAGAGGAGAGAATAAGTATTGCTAATAGGGAGTTGTTATGCCAAATAAATAGAGACAGATAAGAAGAGACTACTAGCAAAAGAAGTCCTTCAGGGGGTGCAGAAGAGCTAAATCCTTGGATACTAAAAGAACCAATAGATATGATTACTTAACCACTGTCATAAATCTTTAAAAAGTCATGGAGAATGGAAGAAGTACTGAAAACTGTTATTTGGGCAAACATTGATATGATTTAAAAAAAAGAAAGAGAAAAATCCCCCAAACTATAGACCAGTGAACCCTAATATAATTCTTGGCAAAATTCTAGAATGTTTTTTTAAATAATAAACATTTTTATTTATAATTTTGGGTTCCAATTTTTATCCCTCTTTCTTGCCCTCCCCTCCCCTCTCCCTGAGGAGGCAAACAATCATATATGGGCTTTGCATGTATGATTATGTAAAACTACCATATTTGTCATTTTGTATAAGAAAACTTGATTAAAAGAAAAAAAAGAATATTTTTGCAAGAAATGGTAAGTGAATATTTAGGAAAGAAAGTAGTGGTCAGAAAGAGCCAACATGGGTTCATCTAGAACAAGTCAGTTCATTTACTTTCTTGACAGGGTTATGAGACATCAGAAGATGCCCATAGATATAGTTAATCTTGCTGTTTGTTGTTCATTCATTTCAGTCATATCTGACTCTTCCTGACCCCATCTTGGGTTTTCTTGGCAAAGATAGTGGAGTGGTTTGCCATTTCCTTCTTCATCTCATTTTACAGATGAGGAAACTGAGGCCAACAGAGTTAAGTGACTTGCTCAGGGTCACATAGCTACTTTGTCTGAAACTGCATTTGAACTCAGATCTTTCCGATTCCAGGCTTGGTATTCTATCCATTGCATCACCTTGCTGCTTGTATATCTGACTCTTCCTGAGCTCATTTGGGGTTTTCTTGGTAAAGATACTGGAATGGTTTGCCATTTCCTTCTCCTGTTCAATTTTATCAATGAGGAACTAAGGCAAATAGGGTTAAATGACTTGCCTGGGGCACACATGTAATAAGTGTCTGAAGCCTGATTTGAACTCAGGAAGATGAGTCTTCTTGACTCTAGACCCAGTACTCTATCCATTGTACTACATAACTAACTGCATGTATTTACTCCAGATTTCGATAAAGCATTTGACAAATTAACTTGTGCTCTTCTTGTTTATGGAAGTGATGGAGAGATATGGGATAGCGGATAATACAATTATATGTACCAGCAATTGGTAAAATGATCAAACCCAAAGAATACTCATTAACAGTCTGATATTACCTTGGAAGGAAATCTCAAGAGGAAGGAAATCTCAAGTGAGTGGACCTGAATGATCCAACCTTTTCATTAATGATGGATGAAAGCATAAATGTCTTTCCTATCATTTGCAGATGCCATAAAGCTGGAAAGGAGTGTTAGCACATTGAATGATAGTTAGAAGCACAAGCTAGGACTTTGGAATGAATCTAATAAGATGAAATTTAATAAGACCCAGTTAGGTAGTGTAATGGTTAGAGCATTGGACCTAGAATCAAGACCTGAATTCAAATCATCTTCAGATACTTTCTGTGTGACTCTGGGCAAGTCTTTTCTCAACTGCAAAATGAGTAGTAATAGCACCTACCTCACCAGGTTATTGTGGTGATGAAATAGCATACTATTTATAAAATGCTTAGTATTGTACCCAGCACATAATAAATGTTTAATGAATACTTGTTTCTTTCTTTCCTTCCTTGAAAGAACTCAGGATATTTATCCTGCAAAAGGAAAGGCATAGGGGGTAAATGACAGCTGTATTCAAGTACATGAAGAGCTGTCATGTGGAAAAAGGATTACACATTTTTCTTGGCCACTAAAGGACAAATGAGGAAAAATGGGTAGTGGTTTCAGGGATGCTGATTTATTCTTTTTTTAATATTTTATTTTATTTATTTTTTGTGGGGCAATGAAGGTTAAATGACTTGCCCAGGGTCACACAGCTGGTAAGTGTCAAGTGTCTGAGGTCAGATTTGAACTCAGGTCCTCCTGAATCCAGGGCCAGTGCTTTATACACTGTGCCACCTAGCTGCCCCCGAGGCTGATTTATTCTTTTTTTTTTTTTTTGCAGGGCAATGAGGGTTAAGTGACTTGCCTAGGGTCACACAGCTAGTAAGTGTCAAGTGTCTGAAACCAGGTTTGAACTCAGGTCCTCCTGAATCGAGGGCTAGTGCTTTATCCACTGTGTCACCTAGCTGCCCCTGATTTATTCTTGATGTAAATAGAAGTACAAGTGAAACAGGGTTGTGCCTCACAGGAGTTCTTAGAAGAAAGTTTGGATAAATACCTAAGGCCTGAGTTCAAATCATGCCTCAGATACTTGCTGGCTATGTGACCCAGGGGATAGTAACTGAAATTCTCTGAGCTTCAGGTTCTTCATCTGTAAAATGAGGTGTTTAGACTAAATGGCTTCTAAAGTCTTAAAATCCTATCATCTAATGAATCAAAGACATGGTTTAAAAAAAAAGGTTCTTTCTTCATAGGGCTGTTGTGAGAATCGGATCAGATAAATTAGCAAAGTTACCTATGATCTCTTCATTGATAAAAATAATGGCCTTTTACCAATCATAATGCTTCTTGACAGGGTCCAGGAAAGAATGGGTCTGGGTAAAGTCCTATAAACATATTTCACTGGGTAGCTGGGAGATAACACAGAGGCACTGGACCCTTTAGAGGGATCACATGAGGAAGGGGAAAGGATTTTTTTTTTTGGTGAGGCAATTGGGGTTAAGTGACTTGCCCAGAGCCCCACAGCTAGTAAGTGTCAAATGTCTGAGGCCGGATTTGAACTCAGGTCCTCCTGAATCCAGGGCCAGTGCTCTATTCACTGTACCACCTAGCTGCCCCAGGGGAAAGGATTTTTGAAAAAGAAATTGGGAAGATATTAAGGACAAATTTCTCTTGCTTCAAAATTTTGCCCTAGACTGGCCCTTTATATGGGCTGTTAGTAACAACTTAACAACATGCACATATTTCTTAGCACCCTTCCTTCTTCCATGGAGACCTACTGATAATAAAGTGAATGAAATTACTTATCTTCTTTTACCTGCCTGGCACAAAAATAATTTCATCTTTGGGGTTGAGGAGCATTGCAAAACACCCTAAATTATTCATTCACTGGCTCTAGAAATGAGCAGAGCTAAACCACATATCAAAGTGCTTATAAGCACCTAATAGTGCCTAGGACTATGCTCACTGGGCAAATTCTTGTTTTCAGAGAGCTTCCAGTCTAAGATTAAAGATGCCAGCAAGGACAACTATAATGACCATGTAGAAGGCAACACAAACCTGGGGCTAGTTATATGCATTTTAAAAAAAACCAAAAGACCAACTTTTGTATAAGTAACGTGGTATATGAAAGTAACGTGGTATATGAAAGTGAATAAAGGTTTATAATCTTTAAAGATCCTGAGGCAAGAAGACTACTTTGGAAACCTCTCAATGTTTAGTGTGACTCCTTATTTGGTTTTCCAAAAGCAGGTTTGGTTAGCTTTTTAATTTAGAGATACAGGGCAGAAGAAGCTATCTTCTCACTAGAGAGTCATCCTCCTTCCTCCCATTCCAAACACCCCCCTCTTAAAAAGAGAAGGCAGATTTGGGAAACTGGCAGTGCCCCTGCCCAGATGGTCTCCAGCAGCTGCCACTGGCAGGGGGAAGTTCTCACTCTCAGTTGCTGGTTGCCCAGCCCCTCCTATTTCTGAAGCAATGCTAGGCAGGGCCATTGGAAAGGATGGAACATAAGAGCTTGACAATGCCACCAGCTCCTTGTGACCCTAGCCTGCTTTCTCTGTCTCTGCCATCGCTGCCTACAACTGCGGACGTGGACAGGGATGAGACCTGGGAATTGTCATTCAGACACTCCAGTTTCCCTCTTGCCCATCTAAGTTACTTATTCAACTATCCACAAAGCAACACACATCTCCAGGACTTTAGATGGGGCACCAAAGGGATCATGATGCAAATTCAGAGAAGACAATCAGCACATTTGACCAACGTCTTTGCCCTGGGCAAGGCTGTCTCACCTCACTGGCCTGGTCTCTTCACTGCCTTGGGCTACATACCTCCAGTAGCCTTGCTTCTAGGACATTCTATCTTAAGCTTCATTTTCCCCACCCCACACACATCTAATGTTGCTCTCCTATTTAGCCAAAGACACTACTGACTACGTTGCTGAGGAAAAAGGCCTGATGCACTTTGTGTGGTTTTGGAAAGGTGAAATTCCTCTCGGTATCCTTGAGCTTCAGATCCTGCCTGTGTCCCAAGTCATCTGGACCCTGGATCCTGCTTGTGGCTCCTGGGTAGTTTTTTTTTCAATAAAGTATTTTATTTATTTCCTATTACATGTAAAGATAGTTCTCAACTTTTGTTTATACAAGCTTTTCAATTTCAGATTTTTCTCCCTCCCTCCCCTCCCTTCCCCCTCCCCTAGACAGCAAGTAATCTGATATAGGTTATATATATATATATATACACAAAATAACATTAAACATATTTCTGAATTAGTCATGTTATAAGAGAAAAATCAGAGCAATGATGAAAAACCTAAAAATAGAAAAACAACAGCACCAAAAACAAAAGAAATAGTATGATTCCTTCAGCATCTATACTCCACAGTTCTTTTTTTTTTTCCTGGATTTGGAGATCCTCCTCCATCATGAGTTCCCTGGAACCCTTCTGTACCATTGCATTGTTGAGAAGAATATAGTCCATCACAGTAGATCAACACACAATGTTGATGATACTGTATACGATATTCTTCTGGTTCTGCTCATCTCACTCATCATTAGTCCACTCAAGACCACTCCTGGGTAGTTTTAAACTATTCTGCCTCAGTGAATTTTGGAAAAAAACTTTTGGTTCACACTATTTTGAACACAAAATTATAAATTGAGATGTTGCTATGTGCTCTGGTGCTTTGTTCAACTGTCTTTGCTCCAAAATCATCCCTCCCAAGATACACATGAGGTTCATTCCCCTATCTCTACTTGGAAAAGAAAAATAGTAAGAATGTTTCCCTGTACAACCTTACCTTTTTCTTTTAATTTCACCTCTATATTAAAATGACATTATTGAAACTGGAAATTGACCTGCTACCTGATGTTCCAAAGTCAACTCCTGGATGCTAGTGGCTAAAAAACTACTGTATCAGGGACATGGGAGCACTGATTCCCCTAGGACCACATTCTGATTATGCAATTTTCTCTTCTAAAAAATCTGGAAAAAAGAAGAAATACCTAGCTGCTCCTAGCACCACATTTTGGAACATAGTTGACTCAATTAAGGGTGAAATGCCTGTATCTTCTCACCTCCCCTCATTTCTTCAAATCCTTCAAGACCAGAAATCAGCTATGTATTGGATCAGATCAGAGATAACACATGCAAAAGGCTTTGCAGATCTCAAAGTACTCTACATTCGCTATTATTTATTGTTGTTGCTCTGGTTGTTAGTTTCACATTTGCAGACTGAGTGCCAGTCTAGGTCAGATGCTCTGAGCCCTGTGCTAAGACCAGTGCTATAGGGACATGTTAGTTTCTATTCCATCACCACGGACTTTGCCCTAACTCCAGACAGTTTTCTAGCAAATCACAAGCAGGGTGTCATGGAAAAAGCAGAGGACTTGAAGTCAGGAGACATCTGGGCTTGAATCCAACTTCTGACAAGCTATTTGACCATACTCTGAGCCTCAGTTTTATCATCGGTAAAACAGATATAATAATACCTACAATATTTATCTCACAATATTTTTGTGAGGAATTATTATGAATTCTACTTTATATTTGAGCAAAGGGGAACCAGGGAATAATAATAATATTAATTGGCATTAATATAGTTAAAGATTTGCAAAGCACTTTACATATATTATCTCATTTGAGTCTCACAACAATCCTGTGAGGGAGGTGCTATTACTATCTTCATTTTGCAGAGGAGGAAACTGAGGCTGAGAGAGGTTGTGATGCAACTACCCAAGTGGCACACAGTTATCTGAGGCAAAATTAGAACTCAGGACTTCTTGACTTCAAGTTGAATATTTTATGCATTGCATTATCTATCTGCTCTAGAAGAAGTACCAGCAAGGCCTCACTTACTGCAATGTTATCTGAGTGGGTATTATGATGACTGATATAGAGTGCCATTTATTGGACTTAGTAGATCTTTAAGAATTGCTCTGGTCAAAAATCCCATCAACTCATAGCCAATCCGGTGATCAGCCTCTTGAAATTTAGCTATTGCTTCCATACTTGGAGTCTTTATAATTTGGAGGGACTCGTATTAGTCCAACACTCACCTGGCATTACCCCCAAGCACGCAGGGTTGCTTTCCCACCATGATGACACATAAAAATAGAATGCAGTCCTCTCCATCATTTGAACACAACTCAGAACACAGCTCCTATGGATTGTGTTTGAATAGCACTATTCTCATTCACAAAGGACATTATATTCACAATAAATGTCCTAGGAGAAAGGAAGAGACAAGTAACTAGGAGATCTAGATTATGATTACCTTTGCAACTGATTACTGTGTGACTTTGGGTAGGTCATTGATCTTTAGTAACGGGGAGTGAGAATAAATGAGAAGCGTCATAAAGATTAATGAAGGTTGCTAGCAGTGACCCTCAAGACTGCTTCTGTCAGCAGCCGGATGTTTGCATAATTCCTTCTATCATCTTTTGAGTAAAAATATCAGGAAAAGGGGGAGGACAAAAGTGAGTAAATGCATTAGCCTAATATAAGCTTCTCCCGGAAGGGACCGTATCTTCTGTTTTTCTTATCTCTTCCCACATCACCTAGCATTATGCTTTGCTCACAATAGGCTCTAGGTAAATACTGTTGACTGCCTGTTTTTTCAGTCAAACTCTGGAATTATAGAGGCTGTTCCTAGTGTCTTTCATTGCCCTTCACATTCCTCTTGGCCCTTTCTCTTAGTAGAATTATTACTTAACAGTTTTGGAACTGGCATGATGCACAATAGTAGCTTTCTGTCTCTAGATTGCTTTTCCATGCATGTGATTCATTTCTAATTTTTCGTGTACTTAAGCTAACATCTGTTGAAAAGATTAAGAAAGGACTTTGAAAGGTCATCTTGTCCATCCTCCAGCCTCTAATCCAAATTGCATATTGACTTTATAAGAGGTCTAAAGCTCTGCCTTGCTCTAAGAAATTTCTAGCACCCAATGCCCCATAAAAATCTCTTCTCATTTTGAGTGGGCCTAGTTCTCCCCTCCATACACGGGGCATCTAGCAAGGTTATTGAGGGCCTACCACTCATGACCGAAATGCTGGGTAAGGTTTGTATTAAGATAACAACTTTGGATCTTTGGCCAACTTTGCTACATTTTCTGCTCTAAATCATTCAAACAACTCTGGTCCAAGTACTAACTCCTGGGACACTCCACGATTAACCTCTCTTTCCACTCTGAGAAGCAGCCAACATCAATGCTTCTTCCTTTTGAAATAGCATAAGCAGTTTCTAATACACCAAAAAGACATTCCCATCACCCTCTAGTAATCTTTTTTTCCTTAATAGTCTTTTACGAGGGACTTTATCAAAAGCTTGTAAAGAAAACCAAGTAAGTGATGTTCCTTTCTTCACCTTTACCTACTATTTCATTAACTTTTTCAAATGCAATATGACATGGTTTTCAACATAATTAAAAAGGTTAGAAGAAACAAACCTTTCTATATGGCTTGATGATATCAGTACTGGCTTAGGAGAATTGGGTTTTTGAGCCTCTGTTTATGGGCACTAATTTATTTCCTGGTGTGTCTGGGGAGGTCAGATGCAAGTTCAAGCGGAAGGGACAAGTTTTCAGGCCTTTAAGTATGAGCCTCTCAGCTCCCCAGAGGACATGAAGGAAGGAAACAAGTTTTTCCAAGGCCCAACGTCTTAGGCTAGTGGAAATAGGAGAGAAAACCCCCTGAAAGGGTGACCAGACAAGAGGGGGAGGGGGACTCTGGAAGGAAGAGGTATCTGTGAATGTTCTTTAGTTTTATAGAGTAACGTTTCTCCAGGTCTGACAGGAAATTTCCTCTTCTGTGACATAACAGGGTTGGGTTGGGGAATGTCTAATGCCCTCAACCTCTCACATTCTGTGATTTGGAGGCAACAAGGCTAGAAGCTTCCAGAGGATTGTCATGGAACTTAGAGTTAGAAGGATCATCTATCTCTCAGATCTGGGGTCTTCTCACCACATTTATCTGCCATGCCAGCCTCCTCTTCCCCTAAGTGAGTTGTTCCTAGGATAGTGGGTAAAGACGGACTCTGATTGGCTGTCGAGGCATTTATAAAAGGCTTGTCAGCTCCAGGGAACTTGGAGTCTCCTTAGCTCAGGGTAGCAAATGAAAGGTATGGAGCTTATTAGCTTATGATTTCAAAAGATCTGGAGGGAGTCTCATCATTCTGGCATTCCAAAGTTCAGGTTGTAGCCAGTGTACCATTGATGGCCCTGAGGTGTGAAAGGAGTAGAACCTCCTTTAATATTCTGGTATTTTAGAGCCCAGGGGCCATTGACTGTGGTCTTGACCAATGTTTTACCAGTGGACCCTAATGACAGGAGGAGAGAGTGAGTCTGATGACTTTGCATAGCTCTGCCTCACTTAAATTCAATTCACTTGCAAGTCAAGATGTCACCCTCCTGATGTCATTGGTCCCTTTTGAGAACAAAGGATGAACAACAACAACAACAACAATTTTAAAGTCCAGTTATGCAGTTAGTACAGCATTGATGCCCTTAGAAGCAAAGAGTGATCTTATAGAGAGAGAGACCTTTGGGAATTAAGAACTCACAGTTCTGTCTTTGGACATCGACATGGTAGGACCGACACTATGTAGGAATTGAACCAAGTTGAGTCTACTCTCTCCAGAGACTGAGGTGGTGTAGGAGAGGGTATACTCCCAAGATAATAGGAAAAATGCTTGTGTTTTGTTCTTGATGGATCTTAAAAGTAAATATCCTTTGTAAAAGCTACCCAATGCTAAGGGGTCCTAGTAATAGCCCCTAGCAATGAGAGGAACACAACCAGTGGGGCCCAAACCAAGGTCATTAGAGAAGAGACCATCCTAAGCCCCTCAGGTAATCTAGAACCCTGAGGCAGAGCCATAGTCAGCTTGGCTGGATAAAACTGAGATCATACCCATGTTTTACATGTAAGGTAATCTTAGAGGAAAGAAGCTAGCATCAGAGGAGTCTGAGAAAGGTATTATTCTATAGAAGGTGGGATTCGAGCTGTGTCATTGAGGAAGACAAGAGAATTAGGAGATAGAAGTCAGGGGACAGAACATTTCAGGCATGGGGAACATAGCATGTATTTAATATTAAATGCATTGTACTAGACCCTGAGAAAGCTGCATGGACAAGATATGGCCCACGCCTTTAAGGAGCTAAAAAAAACCCATGTTTTTTTAAAAATAGGAACGTAAGGAGGATAGTATTCAACAGCATGATGAACTATTTCCACCATTGCCGATAGTAACCAGTCTATGATTCAGTGGATACATTCCAGAGAGTTGTCTGAGACCCATAATGATTAAGACATTTGTCCAGGGTCACACAGCAAGGATGATGAGCTGGATTAGAACCGAGGTTTTCCTTAATGCAAGCTTAACAAGCTATTCAGGGCAGCTAGGTGGGGCAGTGGATAAAGCACCAGCCCTGGATTCAGGAGGACCTGAGTTCAAATTCGGCCTCAGACACTTGACACTTACTAGCTGTGTGACCCTGGGCAAGTCACTTAACCCTCATTGCCCTGAAAAAAAGCAAACCCCAAGCTATTCATCATGCCAAGTTGTCTCTACTTTCACTTTTATAGATGAAGAAATGAAAAACCCCATGAGGTGAGATGATTTACTCAAGGTCACACAGCTAGTTAATCATAGAGTTAGGAAAGGTAGCAGGGAATGGTAGAAAGAATTCGGGACCTGGAATCAAGCGCCCTGGTTTTGAATCACAGACACTAGTCATTTTAATTCTTGGGGCTCCAGTTTCTTCACTTGTATAATGAAAAGGTTGGAGGAGTTGATATCTAAGGTTTCTTCCAACTCTTTATCTGATGATCCTAATCAGGTATTGGTTCTTTACTGAGTGATGTCTGTTAAGGGAGTTTTGCTTTAGAAAATCCTCTACAAATTAGCTTTTACCCTAAAAAAAGGGAAGCATACAGAGAGACAAAGTTTCCATTCCTTTGTGATCTCTGTTCCGGTTGTCCTGGTTTCCATTCACTGTATGTTTCATTTTGTGTTCCAGGAAGTGGACCACCATGAAAGCAGCATGGGAGTGGAAAGGAACTGGTCTTGGAGGCAGGAGGACTTGGGTTCAAATCCCACATCTGCCAATTACTTTCTGTATGACCCTCCAAAAATCACTTAAATTCTCTGTGCTTTAGTTTCCTCATCTGTAAAATGGGAGTCAGATTCAATGGTTTCTTGGGTGTTCTCCAGTTATAAATAGATGGCCCTATTACCAGTCCTTCTTCTGACTTCAAAATACTGATATGGTTGACCTAACGCAAACTTCACTGCTTTCATCAATATGGAGAACATATCTTCTAAAGAAGGAAAAAAGAGAAAAGCTTCTTCTGCAGACCTTCTCTCCTTTCTCTAGGTGCACACAATGCCCCCATCCTTCTCCAAAGGTTGCCTGCTACTGAAGCCAAGGTTACCTGATGCTGCTTGGAAAGGCTGAGGACCCAAGTGGAAGGCATCATTGCTAGGGGCCCACCTCCCAAGCCAATCTGCTGAACTAATTAACTTCAGTGGCTCCAAGTCCATCAAGACAATGAGCTTTCTTCAGAACTGAATGAGAAGAGGTGTTTGAGAAGCTGGGGAAACCTGAAAAGCAACTTAGGTTCTCATCAGAGAATGAATGGGCCTATTTGGGATCTATGTAAATGTGGCTTTAAGGAAGAAAAATGAATGTTGCAAGAGTGTGTATCAAAGTTAGAAATGTGAGTGGAAAGGAGAAGATCCCCCTCACTGAGAGGGAAGATAACCCCGATTGCTCCCCATTGAGGCCAAGCAGAATCATGGGAGGGCATTTGGGGAATAGGAAACTTCTCAGTAACCACCTCAGGGTAACAGATAAGAGCATTCTCTTCCTCCCAGAGGTAGTCCTGTGGCCTCCACTGGGTGTGAAGAGGCATTGTTCCCACTAAAGCAGACCACTGAGGGTAATCTAATTGCGTTGATATGTGGAACACCTAGGTTAAAGCTAGAAGGAGTGAGATGAGGCCTAAAAAAGAACTTGCTGGCCAGTAAATGTTGTTTTTTTAAATACATAATAAGAATATTTGCATGTGCAGTAATTCTTCTTTACATTGGGAGTTGGGTGAAGGCCAGATATTTACAAGCATTTCTCCCATGGCATGTATTCATCAATCAATAGTCATTTATTAAATACCGACTATGTTCCAAGCTACTGCATATATCCAATGAAAAGCTTCAAAAAAAGAAGAATAAAATATTCTGTCAGGGAGAAGATGTGATGATGGTGATGGCTGCTTAAGCATTTTCTACTTGCAACCTCTTTTCACCCAATAATTTTTTATGCAACCCTGGGCATAGAGGTATATAAAATAAGTATCCGTAACCATTTACTGTTGCCAAATTTTTCTCAACCCCAAACCCCACATTTAGTTATGTGACCCCATAAGGGGTCATGACACAGAGTTTAAGAAGATTTGCCCTAGAGTACTCTACAAGTATCCCCACGATGTCAGGAGAAAGCAGGAGAGGCCTGCAGAACACTGCAGACATCCTGTGGTGAACTTATGAGAAGGCATGCTGAGAGAGCTGCCAGGATGAGCAGAGATCTGCATCATCAGAGGGCCAACCCCAATGGATGATGCCATAGGACAATTGAAGAAATTTACCATTTGAGCATGTGCCAGTCACTATGTCAGGCACTGGAGATAAAAAGGTGAAGATGATAGAGTCCCTGCCCCAGAGAGCTTATACACTGTGAGGGAGACAAAATGTCCCAAAGTTTATACTCAAAAATGAATCACAGCATTGTGCATCTTGACCTAGAAGTGACTTGACAGGATATCTAGTCCTATTTCCTCATTTGACATCTGAGGAAACCGAAGCACAGAGAGGTTAATTAAATTCTCCTAGGTCACACAAGAAGAGACAGGATTTGAACCCAGTTCTTCTGGACTCCTGAATCAATATTCTTTCCACTGTACTATGATAATTTCTTTCCAATTTTATATATGGAAAGGAGCAGCAGGGGTCTTTCCCACTGATCTAGCATTATTGTTATGGGTTGCTGAGTAGAAGATGGCCTATCCTTGTCTCTTGCTAGTATTCACATGCTTTAAAATTCAAATTCTACAAGCATTTATTATATATAATACGCTTGTCTAGTTACTGGTGGTACAAAGCTATTGCTAACTGACATGTATGTAGAGCTTTAAAGGTTTCAAGGCATTTTATCTATATTATCTCACTTGAACTCTACCACGGCTCTCTATCACATGTACTATTTATTCCCATTTCACAGATGAGGAAATTGATGTTCAGTAAATTGTATCCATGGTAATATGTCTAGTAAGTGTCAGAAGTAAAATATGAATTCAAATCATACTAACTCCAATTATAGCACGCTTTCCATTATGTCATGCTATCTCAAGATTAACCCAAAAAGTCTCTGTCCTTCATGATTAGAAATGTTCAAAAGTACCAGCAGGTAGTAGGTTCTTCTACACTAGAAATTTTCAAACTGAAGCTAAATGACCACTCGTCATCACTATCATAGAGAGTCTTCTTTGTCAGGTGAAGGTTTGACCTAGATGAAGATTGAGAGGAGCTGGTGCAGTCAAAGAGGTAGGAGAAGAAACCAGGAGAAAATTGTGTCACAAAACTCTAGATTTGAGAAAGTATATAGAAGAAGAGATGATGGTCAGGCTGCAGAGAGGCCATGGAGAAGGCAGATTAAGAAAAAGCCATTGGGGGCAGCTAGGTGGTGCAGTGGATAAAGCACCAGCCCTGGATTCAGGAGGACCTGAGTTCAAATCAGGCCTTAGACACTTGACACTTACTAGCTGTGTGGCCCTGGGGAAGTCATTTAACCCTCATTGCCCTGTCCACCCACCAAAGCCATTAGATTAGGGAATTAAGAGATCATTGAGCAAACAGTCTTAGAGTCAGGAGGACCTGAGTTCAAATCCAGTCTCAGACACATACTAGCTATGTGATCCTGGGCAAGTCACTAAACTGTAATTGACTCACAAAGGAGAGAGAGAGAGACAGAGGCAGAGACAGAGAGACAGACAGAGACAGAGTGAGAGAGAGAGACAGAGAGATATCATTGGTGACTTTGAAGAGAGTAGGTTCAGTTGAATAATGAGATCAGAAGCTATTCTGAAGAGGGCTTAGAATTAACTAGGAGGAGAGGAAATGGAGTCAGTGAGTGTAAATGGTTCTCTCAAGGAGTTCAGCCAAGAAAGAGGAAAAATAGCCAAATTATCAGGGATGGTAGTATCACGTAAAGGTTGTTAAGGATGAGGGAACATGGGTATTTTTGTAGGCAGCAGAGAAGGAGTCATTAGAGAGGAAGGAATTCAAGATGAGTGAGAGTTGGGGTTAGAAAGGGTGAAATCTGCTAGAGAAGATAGGATAGGACGGATGCAATGGAGGATTCATGTAGAGAGATTAGCCTTGGCAAAGAGAAAGGCCACCTTTTCATGTGAGATGGGTGAAGGCAGAGATGGTTGGGAAAGATACCTCATGGATTGAAGATGAGGAGCATGCGAAAAGAAAGATCACAATGAATGGCATCAATTTTTCTGGTGAAGTATGAGGCAAAACTCTCAGATGAGAAGGTGGAGGAAAGTCAATAGAAGCTGGACAAAAGAAGATAAGGTTTGGGAAAGCCTCTGAGGTGAGTGGGGGAGTGAACAGATTACAAAAATATAAAAGAATGATTCTACTTCAGTGACAGCCCAGTTAAGACTGTACCATAGATGTGTAGAGGACCCAGTTATAGTTTTGTGACTCTCCAGTTCCATTCAGCAGCATGTGAACAGGAGTGAAGGTGGCAGATGGTGTAGGTAGGGGTTCAGCAAGGTATGGTAAACTTTAGGACAAGGGAGTAAAGGATTTGATAATATAGGACAATGTAGAGTTGAACTGATTTGCCAGGGGGAGGGAGGATAGCACAGCCATTATAGGGGCAATGACCTGGGAATGAACTGAAGGATGGAGAGATTGGAGATCATGGTGAGAACAAAGAAGCGGGTTAGGAGTTGTAAAGCAAAGGCAAAACTATAAAAGATTATGATCAGATAAAGGAATTTCAGAGTTCATGGACATGGAAGTGGAACACTTGTGGGAGATGACAAAATCAAAGGTATTGCCATCTCTGTGTGTAGTTGAGGTGGAGTGGAAGAGTATATCCTTGGAACTCAGTACGCGTAAGGGTGGGGTGATTGATTTACTCAGCTCCAACTCACTTAAAACAAGTGATAAGATGCCCAATCAGTAAAACCCATACTTTTACTTAGTGTGAAAAAAGTCCTTCAGATTTTAGTGATGCTGTATAAAAAATCATGTTTGGATAGGTGAAGGAAAGACAGTTATGCCCTAAGGGGTCATATACAAATGACCAAGCTAATTAGAACTACATTCATTCCAGAAAATGGAGTAAGGAATGAGGTTCTAGCCAAACACCCTGAGAAGAAACACCTAAGGAGAAAGGAGAAATCTAGGCTTAGGCTTGATCCAGTATCCTTCTCTTTCTTCCCCTTTTAGGCAGAAGGATCCTTGTGAGCTTTGAAAAGTCTGAATGATGTTAGAACCCCTATCTTCCCATCAGTGTCCTACTCAAATCCCTGGTTCAAGTGAGGGCAGTGCACAGTGAGGTCAGATGGAGTCTCTTGAGCATCTTAAATGATAGAAAGGTAATTTCACAAACTGGGAGTTTTGACCTATCTCTTTAACACATAGTCTCTCTGAACTTAAGCTCACTTTCTTCTTGACTCTCTATCTAGTTGTGGGAAGGTGTGTCTCAAATGTTTGGGGGGTGATGTTTTGTACTATTTTTAATGTACCATCTTAGTAAATATCCTTTCCCACAATTTACAGATGATAAAATGATTCTCAGTTGACAGTCTTGGAAGGTAGGAGGCAGCACACTGGTGGGAACTTACAGTAATGACACTGTAGTATCCTGACTCCTTAGGGGTAGTTTCTCTCTCTCTCTCTCTCTCTCTCTCTCTCTCTCTCTCTCGACTCAAGAGTAGTCATGGATATGGGAATTGGGATAAGGATCATCAGAGCTTACATGGGCTACAAGTTGATTAAGGAATTAGAAATTAGCTTATTTGGGGGAGCATCATTATGTATGCTGAAGTTCTCTAGTATAAAGTCAGTATTTGATGTGCAAAAATTACTGTAAACCAGGCTCTGAACTCATTGAGGAAGAAAGGAGAATGCCTTAAAGTTTGGTAGATAAAAAAACACTAAGTATAAGGATTGGGTGATAAATTTGAATCGTGTTAACTTCAAAGGTGCAGAGGTTGCTGAACGATGGTAGTAGAGGGAGAATCTGTAAATGGCAATGGGGAACAGAAAATCTTCTGATTCCTTACCGTGACTAATGAGTCAGGGGGTATGTGTACAAGTGCAACCAGTACCAGAGCACATAATCAAAGATACAGTACTATCAGGAGGGAGCCAAGTCATGGTGAGCACGAGAAGAAGGAAGAAAGGAAAAGGTTTAAAATGGAAGCAAGTTTAGAACAGGCATTCCAGAGAGCACAGTGGAAGGGGTAATAGATGTAGAGTGCAATATTTTGGGGTGGGGCAGAAATGGAGTAGTGCGAAGGGTTATTGAGTAAAGGTGAAGGCAATTGGGAATGGGGTTTGTGTTTTAGCACCAAGGCTTCAGAATCACTGTAGTAAGGAGAGTGCTCACAGGGTGTTTGGCTAGAACCTCATTCCTCACTATAGGAGCATTTTAAGCATGACTCTATGCAGAGTATCAATCAATCCTCCCAGAGAGGTCCATTTGAAGCAGGGAGGTGATTTGAGGTTCTCTCTCCCCAATCTTGGGGCAGGTAGTGATGCATCCTGTGAGGACTTGAGAAGCCAGTTTCACAAGAGGCAGGAACAGGTGAAAGGTCAGGAGGCAGGAGGTGACAATGGGAAGTAACAAAGCCAGGATCTGCACCATAGAGTCTAGAACTCTTTCCCCTGATTTGTTCTGCAGCAATTTTCTTATGAATCTCAGAGCCCAAACCCTTCTATTTTAGATGAGACAACTGATGTCCAAAGAGGCTAAATAGTCACTGGTTCAAGGTCAAGGTCAGAGGTGAATGATAGAATCTGGATTGGAACCTGTCTTCTGTTTCCAAATCCAGTACTCTTCATTATATGTAATACAACTCCAATTCTCGTAAAGCACTTAGCAAAGTGCCTGACATATAGCGAGTGCTATAGAAATATTAGTTGTTGTCTTTACTGTTATTACACCACACTGCCTTTTTTCCTACCTATCCCCAGTCCCTCTATTTCTTCTTCACCCTCTAAATATTTGGGGATTTGGTGAACAATCTCTACGTTTCCCCCCTACTGTGCCATTTGATTGTTTCCCCTCTGAGCCTTCATTTGTTCAGACTGAAGAATCCTTACATTCTTATTTTCTTTTTTTTGGGGTTATCATTATAGCTATGAAGTGTTCCCTATGGAAGAAAGTCACTAATGACATAATTTAAAAGCTCAGGGTCAAAAGAAATCCATCCTAAATGCTTGGATGTATGTCATTTCAGAAGATCTAAAAACTAGAATGAGAGACAATGCAGCACAGTGGATAGAGGGTAAGCCTCCCAAGTTTAGAAGATTCCCAACCCTGTCCTACCTCAGAAGGTTCTGGCTGTATGACCCTAGGAAAATTACAACCTATCAGTGTCCAGGGCAATTTGCTAAGATTATAGATTGCAGAATAGAGGTAGAGGGATTTGTCTCACCAAGTTTTCCCCACACCGATGAAATCACAGGTCTTGACGAGGCCCTCTTTCTACACTTCTACACACACACACACACACACACACACACACACACACACCATGAAGAAAGCCTTGTAGCTCCAGCTCTGTGTTCCCTAATTTGTAATGCCCCCTATTAGGAGGGGGAGGAATGCTTCTGTGCTGGAATTATTTACATAAACAGCTATCTTCTCATCTGAGTAATGCTAATTCATCTCAGTCCCATCCCTAGCCATTTGTGACCTATCAGAAATACCTTCATCACTTGCATCTCATTACAATTACCACCAGTCCTGGCTCCTAAGAATAACCTTCTAAGGAGGATGAAATACACTCCCGGGGCATCTAATACCAATGCATTCACATTCATATTTTTAGTAGCATATCCTCGTCAGCCCAACCTTTAGTGTGCTGTATGTACTTTTAATAATCTCCATAAAAGCCTGATTTCCAATCCCTAGGCTCAAGCTGACAGTGTAAATAAAATCACCCAAATCCACAGGGTAAGAGAAATGAAAATGACAAGGATTAAAATTTGGTCAAACCTCTTTCTTTTTAAAAATTCTACTTCCCTTCCAATTGGATCACGACCCTCTGTGTGCACGGCTTAAGACCAGACGGTGTGCTTTCACTTTTATTCCGCTCTGCAGCCGGGCTTACAGTATTTAGTGGAAGTCTGTAAAGAATGTGTGCTGTGGAGAGAGTTAATACCATAATCCCCCATCGTTGGGGTCAAATGCTGAATAGAGCAGAAGAATTAGAGAATATGTTACATACAATGGCAGAAAAAAATGCATCAGCATGCTGTTCTGTTAACACTCGCTTTCATTACCGGCAAGTAATGGCAATGAGGTAATAGAGTGTATAAAGAGATGTGTACTTGAAGTCCAGTGTGCATGCTAAAATGAGAACAGAAGCCTGGGAGCTCAAGTCTAAATACCACGTCAACTCAGGGAGGTATTTATCGTCGCTTATAATTGCATCTTCCCAAGTACCTGCTTGGCTTGAGTTCCTAAGTAACACATTCAGCCTGTAAATTGTTTCATCTAGTTGAACTTTGAGCTCCCCCCGTTTTTTTTCCCCCCAGCAGCGTGTGTGAATATTGCAATCCAAGTACCATAATTCATCCTTCTCTGGAGAATTCTCTCTACTAATAAGTAGCTGTCTGAGGTATATTGGCAAAGAATAGTTGGGCCTCGGGTTGCATCTTAGAAGAGGCAATATAATTCCCTCTCAAGCAATGTTACAAGTTTTGTTGTTCAGTCATTTCAGTCATGTCCAACTCTTCGTGACACCATTTAGGGTTTTCTTGGCAAAGATACTAGAGTGGGTTCCTCATTTTACAGAAGAGGAAACTGAGGCAAACAGGGTCACACAGCTAGTTAGTATCTGAGACTGGATTTGAACTCAGGAAGGTGAGTCTTGCTGTTCCACACCTGCCATGCTATCCACTGTGCCACTTAGCTGTCCTAATATTAAAAGTAGGTAATTAACTTTTGTTCGAATTACACACACACAGAGTCACGTGCAATACACATAGACATATGTGTGGACACACATACATGTGATGCAGCTATATATTAATTAGTGGTTTCCCACAAACATCAAAATTTGAATATCTGACAGTGTTATTCCACAAAAATGAGTCCCTTTCCAGTGTGGTATAGAAGAAAGCACAAGGGGCTCTGGAGTCAGGGTATCTGGGTTTGGATCCTTCCTGACACTTACCATCTGGGTGACCCTGAGCAAGATTTTTCCATTCTCTAGGCCTCAATTCCCTACTCTGTGAAACAAGGGAGCTGCAATCAATCAGCAAGCATTTATTAAGCATCTGTGCTATTCTGAGCACTGGGCTAGATCCTAGCAAGGCAAAAAAATACATTTCTCCTTCCCCTCCCCTCTGTACTCTCCCCTGGTCTTGGGATGTACAGAACCCACCCAGACTGCTTTACAGTTAACTTTTTTGGGGTGACATAGGAGTTATGAAGTCTCTTCCTTTGAGTGAGATGGAGAATCACTGGGTCTTGCCATCTGCCCTGCCTCCACACCCACCCCACCTGCAGAACCCTTATTTGACCTACTTGTGCTTCCTAAGAACCCCTGGGCTTTTCCATCCACCCTGGAGTTTAACTTTCTTTTGTGTGTTGTCATCTCCAATTGGAGCATAAGCCTCTTTAGAGTTGGGACCATTTTACACCTTCTATTTGTATCTCTAGTAATTAGCACTAATTTTGACTTGTACTAAACACTTAAAATGCTTTTGTCTTTTCATTCATTCATTCAGAGAAAAAAAGTAAATTGTCCCTGACCTCAAGGAACTTACATTCTATCAGACTAGATGACTCTAAATGGGCCCTCCAGGGAAGTGGTGAATTTCCCTTCATTGGAGCTCTTTCAGCTAAGGACAGATGGCTATTTGCTATTTTTGTTGAAGAAGGAATCTCTTTCACTTATTTATTGGATGAAGATGGATTCTGAGTCTTGTGATTCTAAATGGAAAAATTTAGTTTCTCAAAATGCACTATTTCTTAAGCTTTTCATTTAATAAAAGCAATTTTACATATACACATGCATATTTTGTATATACATGCATGTGTAGTGTATGTATACATATATACAACTAATTAAAAACGAGCTATTGTTCAGTATGTGGCACAGGTCTAGCCACACCATTTCTCTTCTCAAAAATCTTCAGTGGCTCCCTATTGCCAATAGAATATAATACAAACATCTTGCTGTGTAGTTTAAAGCTCTTCCCTATATACATCTAACATACCTTTTCAACCTTATTCCATATCACTCCCTTCTTGTTTGAAAATATTAGTGACTATCCAAGGGTCCTGCCTGATTTGTTAAACATCAACATGGTACCCCATGACAAATACCGATGCTAACAAAGGCAGTTACTCCTGCAGAGCTGTCACAAGTCAATACATTTGTCATCCTGAAGAATCTCTCTCTGAATCTGTCTTTCTCTCTATCTTCTCTTCTTTGTCTCTCTGCCTCTCTCTACACCCTTCCACTATCCTTCTCTGTCTCTCTGTCTGTCTGTCTTGGTCTCACTGTGTCCCCATCTGTCTGTCGGTCTCTCTCTGCATTTTTCTATACCCTTCCACTATCCTTCTCTATGTGTCTATCTATCTTAGTCCCTCCCTGTCCCTGTCTTTCTATCTCTCCTCTCTTCTTAGTCTCTCTGGCTCTCTCTACACCCTTCCACTGTCCTTCTCTATCTCAGTGTCTCTCTTGGTCTCTGTTTCTTTCTGTCTCTCTCTTTTCTTTTTATCTCTGCCTTTTTCTCTTTCTCTGTCACCCTATCTGTCACCATCTCTCTTCCATTTTTCTTATTCCCTTCATTCTTTTCCTTATTCTAGGACCTAGGTTTTGGTTCATGCCCTGATGACTCCTCACCTAACCTTGGTCTGACAAGGGATGTCTCAATCTCAGATCTGCCTTTTGGCTACTTATACTCATTGTTCTTAGTTCTGCCCTTTGGGAGTCAAACAGAACAAGTCTAATCACTGTTCCCCAAGACAGAGCTTTGGATTCTTGAAGCCATCTCTGAAGTCCCTACTGAGTTTTGTCTTCTTTGAGCTAAGCAGACCCAGAACCTTAAGTGATCCTCATGTGATATGGACTCCACACCCTTTGCCAGCTCCTCTGCATATGTTTTGGATTATGACTTCTCTTCCTGAAATGTGGCACCCAGTACTGAACAAAGTACAGGAGAACTCCATAGGAGAAGATGGAGAAAAATCCAAAGAATATATGTATACTAAAGTTGGTGAGAAGAGAGGTGATTCGTAGGTGGAATGATTTTTGTTATTCTGCTCAAGATATTGTTTTGAAACCAATACCTCCAGTCATTGGGAGAAATAAGAGAATCAAGCAATTGCCTTGAAGATGTCACTCTGGCATTTGCAACTTCAATAATGTAGGATTGCTTTTTGCTTGTTTTCCTGAATCTTACTGAAATAATTCATGAAACTCCCTCCAAAGGAATAGAATTCAATTTACTACAATTAAAAAACAACAACAATAACAACAAATCAAAGCCAAAATTTCTTTACTTAGAATTATAGATTAAGGTTTGAATAGGGCTTTCAAACCTATGTACTCCAATCCTCTCCTTTTACTTATGAGGTACCTGAGGCAAAGAGACATTAAGTAATTTGTCTGAAGTCACAGAGCTAGTCAGCTCCAGTCATGATTTGAACCCAAGTGCTATGATTCCAAATCCAGGGGTCTTTCCAACTTGATCAAAGGATCAAGATTCCAGTCCTGGCTCTATCACTTACTAGGCATATGACTATAGGGAAGTCACCTCTCAGAGTTTTAGTTTCCTCATTTCCAAAGTGAGGATAATAATATTTCAATTACCCATACCACAGGGTCATTGTAGGGAAGGTGCTTTTATTTAACTATAGGGCATTACCTAAATGTGAGCTATTATTTACTGTTTGCCTACTGGGCTCTTGGTATAGTGGGAAACTTAAAGAAAACTCAGTCACTTCTCTATTGGGTTTAATGGTCCAGTAGAGGAGACAAGACATGAATATCAATAGCTCTAATGTAGTGAAGAATACTCAGTTTGCCTACTTTGATGGCCAGTAGCACTAAGAGTGACAACTCCACTCCTCCAGGTTACCAGTTGACTAAGTGTTCTCTTTTATTGGTGATTTGCCTAGAAAGGAGGATGCTGGGAAACATAGAAATGATGACTGAAAAGATAGTTACAATAACTTTTACTTTTTCAAAGTGATTCTCACTACTTCCTTATGACAGAACACTATGTAATATCACAGCCAGATGGGATAATTGTCACTGGGCCACAGCCTCATTACTCCTAGCCCCAGCTTCTTAGAGGACCTCACAGATTGAATACCCTGAATAGTAGGAATATGACCCAGCCTGGTGGGCAATCCTTCCCCAAACCTATTAAGGGTATCTTTCTTTGCCCTTATGATAACCTGCTTGCTCTGAGATAGGGACAAAGCAAAATAAAAATGATATCAGTCCATTATTCTTTGCAAAATCAAATTAAACCTGAATCACCAAAGAAAGCCATGAAATGGTAATTGGGCCAATTTTTTCGTTCCAACACTTTTAGTTTGAGTGTGAACTCACTTAGCCAGGGAGCCAGGATATAGATATGAATCAGATGGCAATTCTGTCATCAACCCAGATACTGTATTTCTTACAGCTTCATTTATTAATTTTTTTAAATGACCCCCTTCAGCTGTAGTGTCTCATGTCAGTTCTCAGGCTAAAAGTTAATTGTTTTAGAAAGCTGAATGAATTCTGTTTGACCACAGGAGCATTAAGAACATGAAAACATTGGACCTAATGTTCACCTTACTGTCTTTATTTCTCTAGGCTTAGATGACCTCTGTTTAATAGGACAAAAATTCCTTTAATCATACCTTAAGCTTGTATGGCACATGTAATGTTTCATATTTTCAAAGGACTTTTCTATACAAAATCTCACCCAATCCTCCCCCACTCTGTGAGGTAGGTAAGCCAAGGATTATTTTTTCCATTTAAAAAAATAGATGAAGCAACTAAAGTCTAAGGAAGTTAAGTGATATGCCCAAGATTATAACACCGATAGTTCGTGGCAGAGCTGAGATAAGAACTCAGATATTAGTAGAATATAAGTAACATGAAGGCAGGAGTTGTTTCTTTTTCTTGTCTTTGTATACCTGACACCTAGTACCTTACACATAGTAGACATTTGTTAAATGGTTTTTGGATAGAATTTCTTTGTTGAATAGAATCTCTTGATACCTAGTTTACTATTCTTACCATTTCATCTTACTATTGCAAAGCTGCTGGGAGTGCCCAGGGATAGAAATAAGTGATACTTTATGTAATGATACTAGAAAAGATTGAGGGATGGAGCAGGAATGGTACAAGAAACCTCAAAACTGAAGTTCCGCTCCCTTTGATCAATATTCATTGGTAATTTCTGGAAAGGAGGTCTACCATATGCACATAAAACAATATTACTAAATTCAGTGAATACTTTTTCAGTCTTCTCTTTAGAACATCCCCAAAGTAATTTTGAGGATTTAGTTACCTGGGCTTTCTGGATCAAGTTGATTGGTTAATTCTAACACAAAGCTGAAATAGTTTCTTTTTCCTCCCTCCCTTCCTCCCAACCTCCCTCCTTCCTTCCTTCCTTCCTTTCCTTTCCTTCCCTTTCTTCCTTCCTTCTTTCTTTCCTTCTTTCTTTCTTTCTTTCTTTCTTTCTTTCTTTCTTTCTTTCTTTCTTTCTTTCTTTCTTTCTTTCTTTCTTTCTTTCCTTCTTTCTCTTTGTCTCTGAATGCCACTAGAATAGTTCCTGGCATATAGTAAGTGACCAATAAATATGTGTGTGGAAATCTAAGTCTATAGAAAAAAGCAATGATCTGGGAGTTAGGAGACATCAGTTGTATTCAACTTGTCATCTGATTTAACCTCTTTGAACTTCAGTTACCTTAGCTGTGAAATAAGAAATTTTGGTCAGCCTTTACCTATGAACTTAACATGAATTTTAAATGAATTTATGAGGGCAAATAAGGCAACATACAAAAAAAGGAATTTGGTGCTTGTTGAACAAATAGCATGAATAAACCCAAAGTCATTATGTGCTTTGGGGAAGTAGGTTTCATTCAAGCCATTTACCTGGATTCCATTAACATTTGGTACTGCTGAATCATTCCCTCTCCCAGGTATACTTTTACATATATCATTAGGCTCAAAGAACAGAAAGGTGCTCAAAGGTTAGAGTTAGTCAGAGTTTTTCCCATAAACATGTATTTTCCCTCAAAACACAAATAAAAAAGGCTACCAGGTAGTCTTCCTCCATTACTGCCTAGTTGCACTGTTTTGGGACTTCTCTGACTTCTCTAGCATTCCTTAGGAAGCTGATCATTGGGAAAACCTTGCCATAATGCAAGAACAATTCATCTTGGGTATTCACACATCATCACTACCTTCTGTGCCTTTGATTGGAGGGCAGATCCATGAACTCCAGAACTTCCATTTAAGGAAGGGGTCTGAGGACAGACATCTCCTCATTTCCCACCTAGTTGTACTGCCTTGGGACTTCTCTGGCTTTTCTACCATCCTCTGGCATGGAGTACTTCCCTCCCTTTTTCAGCCTTCTTTTGTGTTTTGTTATTTCCATCAGATAGTAAACTTCTTGATAGAAGGGGCTTTCTTTTTTGTATTTGTATTCCTAGTGCTTAGCACACTATCTGGCACATAGTAGGTACTTACTAAATATTTATAGGCTATTGATTATTGACTACTAAGAAGAAATCAACCCTTAAATATACTATCTGGGTGCAGATTACTTTTAGACACAGAGAAGTAATGACCAACATTCCACTCTTCAAAACTTACCATAAATGGTAATTATAACCCTCATTCTTCATCTTTTTCAAATAAAATGCTCTCAACTCCTTTCACATTTCAACTTGCAACTGTCATCATCACCACCACCACCACCATCATCATCTAGAAAATCCCCAAGTAGGTAATGATGCTCTAAGAATAGGTATATGGACTGCACCCATGATTTCATAGGGAGATAGTTTCATAAGGAAAGGGAACTCCCAGGTGAGGAAATGATCAATGCAGATCACCTCCAACTTTATAGTCTTAAAAAGAGTCATGGAATCAGAGACACATTTCTGGCTAGAAAGCAGTTCAAATAGTTAATATAATTTTTTCTTTTTGCAGGGCAATGGGGTTTAAGTGACTTGCCCAGGGTCACACAGCTAGTAAGTGTCTGAGGCTGGGTTTGAACTCAGGTCTTCCTGAATCCAAGGCTAGTGCCTTATCCATTGCGTCACCTAGTTGCCCCCTAATATAATTTTTAAAAATAGATTATTAGAAAGTATTATTTATTGTGAATTTCAAGTACATGATTAGAAACTTATGTAAAGCATAACACTAGGTATTTTCTTTTTTTTTTTTTTTTGCGGGGCAATGAGGGTTAAGTGACTTGCCCAGGGTCACACAGCTGGTAAGTGTCAAGTGTCTGTGGCCGGATTTGAACTCAGGTACTCCTGAATCCTGGGCCAGTGCTTTGTCCACTGCTCTACCTAGCCGCCCCCACACTAGGTATTTTCTAAGGTTCAGATCAGGTGTTAGGTGCTTTCTCTGAAAAGCCTTCTTTGATGTATTCCCCATGAAGGTGTTAGTGTTAGACAATCAGTTAACAATCATTTATTAAGTTGCTGAGGATGTTGCCAGGCACTGTGTTAAGCACTAATAGTACAAAGAAAGGCAAAAAAGCAGGGTCCTTGGGCAGCTAGGTGGCGCAGTGGGGAAAGCACTGGCCCTGGATTCAGGAGTACCTGAGTTCAAATCCGGCCTCAGACACTTACTAGCTATGTGACCTTGGGCAAGTCACTTAACCCCCATTGCCCCACCACAAAAACAAACAAAAAAAAAAAACAAAAACAAAAGCAGGGTCCTTGCTCTGAAGGAGCTCATAGTCTAATAGGGGAGACAACATACATTTGGCTACATGCATACAAGATAGATGCAGCATAAATGGAAGATACCCTCAAAGGGAAGGGACAAGGTTGGGGCTGGGTGGGAAAGGCCTCTTGCAGCAGAAGGTGGGCTTTATCTTGAGTCATGAAGGAAGCCAGGAAAATTAAGGGGTAGAAGTGAAGAGAGAAAGCATTTCAGGTATGGGGAACAATCCATGAAAATTTGGCAGTGTTACGGGAGAGAAAGCCAGTTCCATTGGACCACAGGATAAGTGTATGAAAAGGTATAAAGAGTAAGAAGATTTGGGGGCAGCTAGTTGGCACAGTGGATAAAGCACCAGCCCTGGATTCAGAAGGACCTGAGTTCAAATCCGGCCTCAGACACTTCACATTTACTAGCTGTGTGACCCTGGGCAAGTCACTTAACCCTCATTGCCCTGCAAACAAAACAAAACAAACAAACAAAAAGAGTAAGAAGACTAGAAAGGTTGTTAATGGTTTCTCTCTTGTCTTTCTCCTTGGAATATACTCATTTGTGTACATGTTTTCTCCTTCTACTCATCACCCCCCCCAGTAAGATTTAAACTCCTTAAAGGCAGCAACAGATTCCTTTTTGCCCCTGCAATCCTAGTGCATAGCACCATGCCTTGAACACAGTAGGGCCTTAATAAAAAGTGTGTCACAATAAATTGAACCAGTTTAATCATCTAGCTTGATGACATCTTAATTATTTCAGCTGATATTGTGACTCACCTTGACCCCAAGGAGTTTACCACTAGTTCCACCACCCAGAATGAATGGATTGTACCTGAAATTGGATAATAGAAGAGCTGGTCTCAGTGACATTTCTCTTCAGATTCATCTCAATCCTGCAGAAGCAGGCTAACTGGCTGGTATTGCTGTAAAGCCCCACCATAGCTGCAGGAGCATCTAAGTGAATTAAGTATTAATTTCAGTAGCACCCCATGGTGTCTTTGCAACAGGCACCCGATCCCACCATCTGGGCAACATAAATATGGAGGGCCACATTCTAAACTTGGAGACATGGTGTTTCATGCCAAGGACTGCATTGTGGAAGATAGTAAGGATTTTTCAAGATACTATATGTGGAGAAGCAAGCTGTGCATTTGAGAGGGTAATCTGTCCCCCAAAGTTAGCCTTGTGATTTGTTCAGGACTCTCTCTTGCTTTATTTGTAATCAGTTCTACTCAATGGACCCAAAATATCACAATCTTAATATTAGGGGAAAAGGGTGTGGAATGGATAGCACATTACGAGCCTTTCCTTGGCTCATTTAGATCTCTCCTTTCCCTTTCATTTCATTTGTTCTCCGTACCCTTCCTTAAAGGTCTTCTCTGTTAATGACTTGCTGCAAATATGTAAATCTGAATGCTCATAAGTCCTTAAAAAACAGTAACAGCTATTCTTGGGGTTTTCACATTTTTGGAAGCTCACTAAAACTTGCAAGATCCGGTTCTCAGGAAAGTGGAGAAAATGAACTTAGCACCCTGGAATGGAGCACAACCCTCTCGGAGCTTAACTGCACCAGACTTGAGTCTCCTTACCTAAACGGAGCCATTTGGCCAGGTGTTGGGGTTCAATAAGCCTTCACTATTTACCATCTGTGAGGTCCCCCAGGGCAGCTGAGAGAGGGGCACTTCTAAAGATGATATGTAAATGAACTCCACAGGGGGCTTTGGAGAGCTCAATGAGCCAGATTCTCCCTGCTACTCACCACCAATTCTTAGCTTCAACATCAGCCAAGTCCTCAGCTGCTGGGCCTCAATGACATGACACCCAAGATAGCCTTGTCTTCCAATGCACGGGACCACTTGAGATGGGGGAGAGGATCGCATAGATCTTTCCTAGATAAATAATTCCCTTTCATCATCATTATAGCTCTTCTCTGGATAGTCTCCAGGTTCTCCACCATTCTCTTGGTTTTTGTCTTTTTAGTAAGAGTTTTGTTGTTATTTCTATTGTCTCTGGTGGCTGGTGAGATTGGAACGGCTGAGCTGGCTTCTGTCAGTGACTATGCACATAGGTATCTAGACAGACACTTGTTTAAACCTGTCATGCAAATTAGCCTGGACCTGTAGGCCAGTGTTTCATTGAAATGGAGTCAGTCAGTCAGTCAACAAGCATTTATTAAGCACCAATATATGCCATGCACTGTGCTGAGCACAAATAGAAAGAAAGGCAAAAAACTCAAGCTTACATTCTACAATCTTTAACACTATTATTCAATTGTTGTGTGTTTTTTTTTAGCACACAGGGCTGATAACTAAAAATATATAATTCCTTTGGTGGGGCTAGGGTGAATTGGGGAGGATTTCTTAATCTATTTTCATTCATCCATTTATATTTACTTATTTAGTCATCTTATTATTTATCTATTCGTTCACTCATTTATTCACATATTTGTTTGGTTTTTGTTTAGTAGTTGGCTGACTTGGACAGATAACTCAAGACCCTGAAGTCCACTGAATTAATATAATCAATAATTGCTTGCTACTGTCCCTAAGATAGTGGCCTCCTATGCAGGAGGATGCAGAGGTAAGCTGAAGTCTAGCATAACAGAAGTCCATTAACGGTACCAGATGAGTGGGAATAGTTCGACTTATCCTTGTTTAAAAGCCTGCAGTTCATTGAAGATGAAAAATTATAGCAAGCTCAGACTACTTTAAATTGCTTGTTATTGCTTTTGTCGACCCAGATTTTGTCCCTGGACTGCTCTGTCAGCTGTCCTTGAGTGAGCTACTTTCCTAATTCTGATCATTTGATTCCATATACAGATATATCCCTTTACCTCTGACCATTGTTGGACTCCATCAAAAATCTTCATAATTCAGTGGAAAGAGCAATGGGTCTGTTTTCAAAACCCTAACTCTACCCTTTGGTATTTTCATGACCTTGGGCAAGTTACTTAATCTCTCTGGGCCTCAGTTATCTCATCAAGGAAATGAGAGCATTAGACTAGATGACCTCTAAGGTACCTTTCAAACCTCATTGCATAATCCTTTGACGTGATCTCATGTCATATTTATCTTATAATATCTAGTCCTTTATGAACCATATCTTGTCATCCTGTATTCAAAGTAACTCACCCCACAAACCCATTGCTGAGTCCGTGGAAGACTTCCAACAAGAGGGATGACCAAGTTGAACAAAACAAACACAGGAATGGTGGTAGAGTATTCTATAGCTATATGGACTAGTGACTTGAGTAAAATTTTTTTTTTCATTATGTAAATGTCACTCCCCAAACTTAGTCAAAACTTTTTTTTTTTAATTTGGATCTTCAATCTATATTTGTGAAAGCTTTTTCAGATAAAAGAAAAATACAATCTGAAATTAAGTGTATGGTAATATGAAAATGGAGATATTCATTCAACTTGTGTAAGGGGGTCAACAGAACCCTAAATATAATAGACATAGCCCTGACTCAAGAAAATGTGAAACATGGGTGGTAAGCAGAATCTCATTTCTTAAGGAACAGTTGGAAAATAACACAGATGACAATAGAAAAGCAGGTATAATTAGATACTGAAATAAACAATGATAAAAAGGACCAGAGGAAAGGAGGAGGCATTTTATCTGTCCTCCTTTTCTTGCACTTCCTCCTCTTCTGTAATCTCTTCACAAAGTAACAGAAGGCACCAGGAATGGCTGGATCAGAAACTGGCAAAATGGATATGACCTTTGTTGTACCAAATGAATGCCACTATTGTCAGTCCATAAGTTGATGAGAAGAGTAAAAGGAGTATGGAATTGTAAAATGGGGCAGGACTTTTTTCTTAAACCTTTTACTATAGCCTTTTAATTGGGATCAGAGGTAGTTCCAAGAACTTTTACATACCCTTAGCTTATTTTCCTGAGGATATTTTTTTTTAGAGTTGACAGTCATTTCATCTGCCCTTGGCAGGGATTTTCCATGAAGCTGGAGCTTCATGGCTGGAAATGTTTGGAGCTGGGGATAATCAAGCCTTATGCCCCAAGATAAAGAATTGGCATCCTAGGAACAGTATAGTCCTCTTTCATCCCTTGACATGAATGTATTTGTATGAATGGATAGTAAAGATTCTGTATTAGAGCTGAAATTCCCCATGACAAGAAGTTAGCCAGGATTTCAGCATATTTGTTTTTAAGCCAAAATTTTCACAAAGAAATTAATTCAAATTTTAGTTCTGTGTTTCTGGTATACATCTACTTTCTTGGGTATAATTTTCCAAGACACTCTATTGGCACTTATGGAAGGATCTTGTAGTTTAAAAGGCTAGTGCTGTTGGAGAACAGTCCTATTGACAATTCCAGTAGAGAACTCAGACAGAATGTGAGCAATCTTGGTAATAGCCTGACATAAAGGAGCTTCCTTTAAGTCCTTTATGGTGAAACATGAGTGCCTATCAAGGTTTGGGACCTACATTTCTGAGGCATCCAAAAATCAGTGATTTATATAATTTAGCTCTTGCCATACTCAACCTCAATGAGAGTTAGTAGACTGGAATAATTACAGACTAAATAGTGATGATAAGGAGGAAATGTACTGTAGTTGGGGTTAGTGAACTGAGAAAACAGATTTCTATGGTCTCAGGAGAATAGAGTTGCTATTACAATGAAGGAGAAAGGGGTGATGGAAGGGAAGAGACCTCACCCTGATCTGGAGAGATTTAGTAGCTGAGGAAGACTATTTGAGGTTATTATAAACAATAAGAGAGGATACAGGCAAAGGCAAAAATCCTTTTGAGTTCTTTTCATGATTCATCATACTGCTAAGGTTCAGAAAGATTGGTCCTATTTGAAGGGTTCTTTTAACAAATCATTGAGTTTCCATTAGAGCCAAAGCTGGTGACATAGGAGACTGAGTCATTGATGCTTTCCTTTAGAAATTGAATTTGCTGTTAATGTCAGGGTTGAAAAAAAAAACTTCTCCATGTATAGGGAGATAGAGAAATTTCCTTCTTGGAGGTTGCAACAAAAATTCAGAAAGAACTACAGTTGTCCTAAATCCTCACTGACTGGGCTTTTTCATTCCTTAAGCCTTTGTCCCTCAGTTTCCTACCTTGGGTTCTCAGTACACAAACTTAGCTACTTTTCTGGATGTGACCCCTTGTAGTCCTTGACTTATTTTAACTAATTAGATCTCTATACTTTAACTCATTTCTCTGCATTTGACCTTTGGCCTATTTGATTTATAGTATTTGTCAATTTCCTTGGTTGAAAGGGACCTCAAAGACCATTTAGTCCAATGCTTACATGAAAAAAGTTTTTTTCTTCTATAATATATCTGACATGTGGTCATCCAACCTTTGCTTAAAGACTACAAGTGAGGGGCAGCTAGGATAAAGCACCGGCCCTGGAGTCAGGAGTACCTGAGTTCAAATCCGGCCTCAGACACTTAACACTTACTAGCTGTGTGACCCTGGGCAAGTCACTGAACCCCAATTGCCTCACTAAAAAAAAAAAGACTACAAGTGAAGGAGAACTTCTGAATAGGCCTAATTGTTAGGAAATGTCTCTTTTATTATTACATTTTCTTTTTAATTTATGTAATAAAACAAGCATCTCTATAACACAGATGTTTGCACCATGATCCTGAAAATCTACTATGCTCAGCTTGCTCTTGTTTTCAAATAATCAACAAAATTATGATGTACGGTTTTTTCTTTCCTCCTCCCTCCCACTCCCTGCCCTAGAAATGGCTGCTATTAAACACAAATAGTTATATAATGTCTTCTTAAATTGAACCTGTTTGTCCCTCTGCCACTTCCCCTTCTTGCTCCTTGTTATACTCTCTAGAGCCAGCTAAACACAAATTTAGTCTTTTGCCTGCACACTTGAAGATATCTTTCATATTCCTTTATAGTTCTTTTTGTTTTTCTAGGACAATCCTTGTTCCTTCACTGATCCTCATGGTTGTTCGCCTCCTTTTTGTCCTCCTTTTGTCTTTCCAGCTCATCGTTTTCTTTCCTAAAATGTGACATCCAGGACATTCAAGATGTGGGTCTGAATGGATCAGATGCAGCGGAACCATAGCCCTTCCGGTCTTTGAAGCTATTCCCTTTTGGTGCCAGGTGTAATGGTCACATTAGTGAGTTTTGATCCTTATATCATATTGTCGATTCAAATTGGGCTTTCATCTATGAAAGCCCTTAAATCTTTTTAATTGCTGACCAGATACTTTTTCTCATATTTTACTTTTAGAGTTGATTTTTGCAACCAATTTCTATTTGTCACAATTAAATTTCTTCTTTTCATATTCATCCCAATTATTTAGTATATCAGCACTTTAAAAAAATCTCAGTGTTGTTCTCCAATGTCTTAGGTAACACTCCTAGATGTGTATCATCTGCAAAAATTTTATGAACATGTGTTATCTGTACCTTTATACAAGTCATTGATTTTTTAAAAATGTTAGCCAGAATAAGACCAAGCAGAGATCCCTGGAGTCACTGCATCAGAGAGGTTCTGTCAAGTTGACTTGGAACCATTAATGATAGCTTTTCAGGTGTAGTCATTCAACCAATCATGAATCTACTTAAACTGTACTATCATCCTACCCATATCTTTACATATTGTCCATATACATAGCATGAAAGATCTTGTGAAATGCTTTACTAAAATTTAAGTTAACACCATCTACAGCTTTCCTCTGATGTATCAATTGAGTAATGGAAGTAGAGAAGAACCAGGCAGATAATTTAATTGTATAGGGAATCCCTGGTGAGATATCTTCTACTAATGCAGATTGGCATTTTCCTTGACAGTCTTAGAAAGTTATCAAGAGACTTTAGAGTTGGTGACTTGCCCAGGCAGCATAGATTACAAGTGAAACTTGAACCCAGGTATTCCTGGCTTCAAAGTCATCCCTCCATCCTTTATTGCATTTTTCCTTTCTTACTTAATAATCATGACAACAAAGGAAATAATGCTAGCCTATACCAACCTGCTCTTTTTTATGTTTAATTGTATTTTTAGTTATTGTGTTAAATATTTCCAATTTACATTTTTATAGTATTTTATTTTTTCTCATTACATATAAAGAGAGTTTTCAACATTCACTTTTTTTTGAATAGAATTTTATTTTCCAAAATATATATAAAAACAAAATTTTAACATCAATTTAAAAAAAAAACTTTGTTCTAATTTCTCTTCCCCCCCACAAGAACTCAAGCAATTAAAAATAAATTATACATTCACTTTTTTTAAGATTGTGAGTTCCAAATTTTTCTACCTCCCTCCCCTCCCTTCCCCTTCCTGAAGCCAGCAAGCAATCTGATATAGGTTATACATTACAGTAATATTAAACATATTTTTACATTAGTCATGTTGTGAGAGAAGAATAAGAACAAAAGGGGAAAAACACAAGAAAGAAGAAACAACAACAATAAAAAACAACAACAAAAGTGAAAATAGTATGTTTCAATCTCCATAGTTCTTTTTCTGGATGTGGAGAGCATTTTCCATGAGTCTTTTGGCATTGTCTTGGATCATTGTATTGCTGAGAAGAGATAAGTCTATGACAGTTAATTATCACACAATGTTGTTGTTATTACTGTGTATAATGTTCTCTTGGTTCTGCTCATTTCATTTAGCATCAATTCATGTAAGGCTTTATGAGTTTTTCTGAAATCTCCCTGCTCACCATTTCTTATATCAAAATAGTATTCCATTGCATTCATATACCACAACTTGCTTAACCATTCCCCAATTGATGAGCATCCCCTAAATTTCCAAATTTTTTGCCAACACAAAAGGAGCAGCTATAAATATTTTTGTACATGTGGGTCCTTTTTCCTTTTTAATGATCTCTTTGTGATATAGACCTAGTAGTGGTATTGCTGGGTCAAAGTATATGCATAATTTTATAGCCTTTTGGGGGACATGCCCCACCTGCTCTTGATGAAAGCATTATGGTCCTTTTTTCTAGGTGTTAACTGATTGTCCCATTATAATATGTTTTAGAATTTTATCAGGAATCGGAATCAAGCTCGCTGGTCTATATTTTGCAGACTCTCCCTCTCTTGGTAATAAGGACAATATTTTCCCTTCTCCATTTCTGCAACACCTCTGTGTTTCTCCATGCTATTTCAAAGACAACTGATAATGACTAAGCAACGACTTTCATCAGTTTTTTTAAGCATCCTGGGATTTAGTTCATCTGTGTCTGGTGACTTGAATTCATCAGGAGTAGCTAGGCCTTCTCTAACTGGTGTGACAATCCTGATTCAAACATAATGAGGCCAATTCTCATTATGACAGTAGGCTATTATAAAGATTAAGATTCAGATGGGTTGGAAAAAATGAACTCAGATTGTTCTACTTCTCTGCTAAAGCTAACTAACCATTCCTCCTCTCCCCTCAAAGTGTGGTCATGCTCTCTTTAACACTGACCAAGGTTTTATGCTCTTGGCTTCTGAAGTTTCTTGAGAGAAGGATGAAGAATCAAAGAGGAGCAAGAAAAGGGGAAGTGAGCTGTCTGGAACAATTAGAGTCATCTTGGAAATGGCAGAATAGAATTAAAATTTCCAAGATATTTGGAGAGCTGCTTTCACTGTTGGTAAAGCATACATATCCAGTTCCTTTTGAGAATTACTTCAAAGTGTCAGCATAGCAAGACTAAATCTATACAATGCAGACATGGATAAGTAAATATACTCACAATTTTATAATGCTTTATGATTTACAAATTGCTTTCATCCCAACAATTCTGAGTAATTTCATAAAAACTGAACAACAAAACCAAAGAAAAAACCCCAACTCAGGTAATCATCCTGATACTTTCAAATGAGAGGCCAGGAGACTAGAGTTAGAATTCTGACTCTAATACCAATTGTGACCTTAGTCAAGTCACCTAACCTCATTGGGACTTTGTTTCCTTACCTGCAACACAGGAATAATATTTGCAATTTCCCACTTACAGAGCTGTCTGGAGGAAGTAATTTGTAAAGCTCCATAAATGTGAGTTATTACCCTGATATTTGCACAATGAATGCCAATTATCTAGCTGATTGAATTTTCATTTTTCATAGGATTATAGATTCAGATCTGGAAGGAAACTAAGAATCCATCTAGTTCAATCCCTTAATGTTCCAATGAGGAGGCTGAAGGCCATAGAATTTAAAGGGCTTATCTATGCTTACCCAGATAGGGAGGTGGCAGAAGTAGTATTCAAATTCAGGCCCTCCAACACCAAATCCAGCCAGGCACCACTTGTCTATTTGTCCTGCTATCCTTGTTGCCTGTATTTAACCTCCTCTTATCAAAAACGATCTTTTAGAAAAGAACTCTTACTACCTTACAACTACCTGAAATGCAAGCACATCCTTTAGAAAGAAAACATAATGAACATTTAAGTCCACATACATCAGGAACACCCTTTGAAAAGTAGGAAAAGAATCTTATTAGAGCATTTTATCTTCAGTGACTAGATTTCTACTGCCGCATTTGGAGGTTTCAAGGTTCAAGAGCCTTCTATTGAACCTTTGGTCCAAGATGGGAGTCAAAGAATTCGAGGCCAAAGAGTTGCTAATAGGATCATAGAATCATATGACTGATATAGAGCTTGAAGGGACTTTAGAGGTCACTGGGTCCAATACCTTCACTTTCCAGATGCAGAATTAAGGCCCAGAGGAGTTAAGTGACTTGCCCAAAGTAGTAAGTAGCATATAGTCATGTCCTTTGACTTCAAGTCAAGCTCTCTTTCCCATAATAATAGTAATAATAACAATAACAATAATAATAAATAATAATAATGCCTAGCATTACTTCACCAGGGAGCAAACTATTTGGAAATAGTTATTCCTTGAAGCAAGAGACAAAGTGAAATAGGATGGCTAAGTATGACTCAAACCATACAAGAAAGGTCAGAGTCATTATCCCTCTGCTCCCATGCCATTCCTCTTTATCTCTACCACTCTACAAAGCACAGGTAATAGAGATCCCTGTAATCTATCGGGGCTCCTGAAAAGGGATAAGATCTGTGCTTAATCAAGGCCATCGAACCCCAAAGAAAGGATCTTAGAGGTCATCTAGTTCAATCCCCTCAGGAAACTGAGGCCTAATGTCACATGGATAATAAGTGGCAGAAATGGGACTGAACCCAGGGCCTCTGACCCCAGGTCCATTGTTGTTGTTGTTGTTGTTGTTCTGTCTTCTCTGTTGGAGGTCAGAATTACCTAGCTGCATGGACAGAAGGAATATTGGGTTTAGACTTGTCGCTCTTCCTGACAAGGAAAACAGTATATAAATGCATTCTCCTATAATGACCCTGATTTGTTTTTTTAGTGGAGAAGCAATGTGGTATAGAGAGAATCAAGAGAAATCTGGATTCAAATCCCACTCTGATACATAGTAGTTTTATAATCAGGGGACAGCAACTTCTTATCCCTAAGTCTCAGTTTTCTTACCTGTGAAATGGGTATAATGATTCCAATATAACAAGATTGTTGTGAGCATCAAATGAAATAGTGTTTGTAAAGCATTTAGCAAACATAATATAAATATCACTTCTTATTAATATTATTACCTGCATAAATTTCACCTCATTAATATTATTACCTGTATAAATATCACCTCATTAATATTATTGCCTTTATAAATATCACCTTTTATTAATATTATTAAAACTAATAGATCGGGAGTCTAAAAGTTAATGTCTAGGGTAGTAAGTCTGTATGAATATATGTAGGTATACATGAGTGCACACCAGCATACATATGTGTGAATAAATATACATTAGTATACACATATACATTTGTGTATATGCTTATGTATCACATGTATACTTATATAACTATACCCATATATACATTAATATGTATATGTTTGTGCATTGATGGATGAGCACTCTAAGATGTCAATGTAATTGTATTTCATAGTTTGGACAGTAATCATTCTTCACCTTTTTCATTTTTTTCTATTTGGATAATTCATCTAACCAAGTATGGATGCCACTTAAGAGGATATGCAATATTCTTGGGCTTACGATGATCAGCACAATGGGCTTTAAAAAAGAACATTCAGAGGAAAAACCTTGTCATTTAGAGCGAATTTCTCTTCAACTTCAATTCTGTGTTGGATCTCCTCTACGATGGTGGTGAACATCTTTGCTCACCATATATCTCCTTATTTTATGCCCTGTTTGATTTTAATGATCAGAGTTGTAGTCATCAATAAATCAACATTTATTAAGTACCTTGGCATTATTCTAAGGGACTGTGGTAACAAATACATTGGATGAAGAAATTCCTATTCATGAAGACCTTGCATTCTAATGGAGGAGACAAGTACAGAAAGTTCACACATAACCATAAATAGAATTTTTTAAAAAAAGTTGTCTTTGTTATCTTTCAAGGCATCTTGGACAATTTTGCCATGTGTATGGAACGTATCTTTCTGTAAGAGAACCTTTAAAGCAGCATTTTGTTGCACCAAAGCAAATATTTTTAAGAGGCAACAATACAGCAATAAATGTTATGTGACTTTTAATTCTCTACATCTTTTGTTCAATCATGTGATGGTAAATATGTGAACTACTATGGAATATCACTGGCAAGACCTTCTTGTTCTCATTTAACACACTCATCAAGGATGCCCTCAATGTGTAGATAGATTATTATTTTTTGTGTGTGGGACAATGGGGTTAAGTGACTTGCCCAGAGCCCCACAGCTAGTAAGTGTCAAGTGTTTGAGGCCAGATTTGAACTCAGGTCCTCCTGAATCCAGGGTCAGTTCTTCATCCACTGTGCCACCTAACTGCCCCCTTGTAGATAGATTATTTTCATAAAAATGTTATGGTGACGAGAAAGTAGGTATATGGTTTAATAGTTATTAATGTTTTCTCAGTTGCCTTTTTTCTGGTAATACAAGTTCTGAGAATTTTCCCCACACCTTTCATATCTTTTCTTTCTTCTAGAAAACTGATCCCTCAATGCCCTTAAAATTGTATCATTCCCAACACATCTGTCATCACTTAAATATAATCTGCATCCACTTGAGACCATAAGTTGATAGCTTTTTAGTGAAATTGTTTTATTTTGGCAATTTAGCAACTTAGTCCTACATTACAGCCTGGACACACAGTCACTCTGTTTCATTTATTTCTTTAACAGTGTGATATATTTTGTTGATGTAATCACTGTCTAATATACAAAACAGTGTTTCATCTCTGGCTAGGCTGTCTAGTGACAATAATATTCTCTCCCTTCTGTATGAAGATAGCATAGCTAACTAATCATAGATCTATACTTTCATGTTTTTCTAGTAGTGAAGATGAGTTTGTGTTGAGCTGTACATAGTTTTTTTTACTCCTTCTTGCACCACTGATGTGCATTTCTGAGATGAAGCCTAATGTCTTAGAGCAAAGTTTCTCTCTGTATTCCCTCTGAGAATGAAACCTGTGACCTTGGCCCAGGAAGCATCATACTTCAATTAACTGAGTTAATAAGTCAAGATGATAGCATAGAATCAGAGATCTAGAATGGACATGTGAGGTCATCAAATCCAACCCCCTGCATGTTAAAAATAAGGAAATTGAAGCCCTGATACTTAACCTACCTTACCTAAAGTCACACAGTTAGTATCAGCATTTGAACCCAGGTCTTCTGACTTCCAGTGCTCTTTCCTCTGTATTATGCTGCTTCCTAGTACTGTCATTCTTTCTCTCCCCCCACTTTGGGAGGAAAAATCCAACTAAAGTTGCTTCAATTTATAAAAGAACACATCCAACTAAATTCAATCAAACTGATATTTTAAAAAGATACTCCATTATTCCACAAACACACATAAAAATTAGCTGCCTTCCTCAGGTGAGGGGTGTGTGTGTGTGTGTGTGTGTGTGTGTGTGTGAGAGAGAGAGAGAGAGAGAGAGAGAGAGAGAGAGAGAGAGAGAGAGAGAGAGAGAGAGAAGGGACAGAGAGTTGTACTCAGCAGCTGAAGGACCACTCTTAAAGACAGCACAGAAGTAATGAGAGTCATCTCACCAGTGAATAGCATTGTGGTATCCTTCCTGTTATACATCTCTGGAAGAGAGGACACTCCAAAGAAGTGCTATGTTCACATGTGGTGATAGAAGAATGAGGGTGAGCAGTTTGGGAAAGGTGGTTGGGGGCAGGCCACATGAGTGAAAAGGATTCTGGTAGAATCCCCTGCCATCATCCAATTCTGAGAGAATCCACTCTAGCACATGCAACATGGGGTGATATCCTTAGGGCTCACACCTAAGGGGAAGTGGAAGCCCATTTTAAAGACACTTGTTAGACTGTAGGAGGCAAAAATAAAGATTGTTAAAAGTCACTTGTAGATGTTCATACTGTGGTTTCTAGATGGGTGGAGCAGTCTCCTGTTGGCAGTAAGGGAAAGAATGATTTTGATCTCACTGAGATAACTTTCATAATGGGGCTGTCTGTGACTGCTCAACACAGGAAGTTAGAGAGGAATGCTAATGAGCTCATAGGTTTGTGGATCAGTGAGCTTTGTTCTCTTCTTTGGCCATATACTGTACCCCTAACCCTTGGCAGCTGCCTGCCAAATGCACCTGTTGGTCATAAGGGTGACTGGGTGAGAAAGCTCAGATGACTCCATATAAACTCATACTAACTATTGGAAAAAAAACAGCTCAGAGTTCATGCCCCACTGCCAATGGTGCCATCCTCAGACACAACAGGATGCTACATTAATAAGAAAATTCGAGATCTATGAGGCTAGGACAATGCCACAGGAGTGTGTATCAAAATCCCCAGCTGCACATATAGCAATTTCTTTGATCGCTTGTGCTAATGGGGGGAAGGATAATTAAAATCCACAGCTAATCCCCAACCTCCTATTAGTCAGTCGTTTCAACCTTGTCCCCAAATAAACCTTTTCCCAGGCTTTCTAATGAAGAGAAGCACTGATCATCTGCCCTGCCCCTCCCCTCTCTTGTCTAGTGGAGGTTTTAATGAGTAGTGAAATGCCCAGAGGAAAGAAGACAAGGAAAAGAAAGAAGAGGCCTAAGTAGAGATCAGGCCACAGTGTCAAATACAGTTCTATTTGGTTCAATTCAATTGATTCAAAACACATTTATAAAATGCCAATTGTAAGCAAGGCTCAGTTCTTGGGGAATATGGAAGAAAGAAAGTATAATCTTTGCCCTCATAGAGTTTATAGTCTAATATTAGAGATGTACAATGAAATGCACATAGAACAGACCGTGTCTGGTTGATTGTGAAGTAAATACAAAGCAGAGGGCTAGTAGAGGAAGGTAGTGGTTAAAAAATAAAACAAAACTGCAAAGGTGAGTTGGGGCCAGAGAAATCTGGCCCTTGTCTTGTAGGCAATGAGGAGCCTTGGGAGGTTTTTGGGTAGGGGTTTGCCATGAGTATAGCTGTAGATTAGGATGAGGATTCTTGCAATTTATCCAGGATGGCTCAGAGGGAGAGAGAATGGAAGCAGAGTAGTCATAGTAATATAAAAGAATGACATCTGGAATAAGAAAGGAGATTATTCTCTTGTCCATATGCCCTGATCCAACATGATTTGAAAGAATAAATTCAGTTCTGGGCACTATAGTTTTAGGTACAACAGAGACAAGCTGGAATATGTCCAAAGAAGGATGACCATATTGATGAGGGGGAGTGAAAACTGTGCCATAGGAGAACTTGTTGAAGAATTTAGGTATAGTTAGCCTAGAGGCAAGAAGACTTGGGTATGTCATCAATTATTGTATTCGGATAGATGAAGGAAAGGCTGATAGATGGGAAAGATACTAGATTTGTTTAGGAGAGTAGAAGAGAGGAGTCTCTCAATTACTTTATGTACTCTAGCTATCCATTGGTCAATTAACTTGTGATCCCTTCAATACCAAGTTTTCTCAATAGAAATGTCACCTTTATTGATGGATTGATGCCATTGATTGAAGGATCTAAAGGAAGTGTAGAACACAGAGATTTGACAAGACTGAAGAAGACTGAAGAAGGTCCAAAGACTTGAGGAGACTCTCTTCTTTCCCATTCTCCAACTCCATCCTACTCCTTATGAAGGTATAAAGCATTGATCTCCACCAATGAAGAGAAAGTACCATATAAATAGTACCATATCAATTGGACTCTTACACCCCCAATTTGTACTTTGTCTTATATCTATTAAGTGCCATATGATGGTAATGACCAGACCACAAAATTATTGTAGTTTTAGCTGACTCATTTAGGAGGGACCACACCTAGCCCACCCTGAAGTTACGTATGCTACTGAGGTCAGAAGGAGAACTCTCCATAGGCAGTTTTGAAGAACCTCCCCTTTTGGGGGAGGGCGATTGAATGCTCTCTGAAGGGAAGAAAGCCACTTCTAAAACACTCTCGCACTTGCCTGCTGGCTCCTGATCTTCTCAGTGATGCGGAGAAACTAGCAGATATCCCAGGTGTGGTGAGTTTTAAAAACCCTGCATTCCTTTGAATTAGCTTAACTGGAAACTATCTGGGGACTGCATAGACTTAGTTTAGAGTTAAGAGAATTTATCTGTATTTCTTTTTCCTATTTCCTCATCTTTGATTTTTATTAATTTCACCTTTGTTGTTTAATTAATTCCCAAGTAATAAAATCTGATCCTTTTGTGGAAAAGAAGCTTCTTATTGGCTTGGGAGAAATATCTAAAAGGGCAGTTCAGAGGGGAGGGAGCTTTGAACCTAGAGGTCCCTCATTATTTCCAGGTCCCCAATATTTCAGTGAGTCACCCAATTAATGCTCCATATATTAAATTTGGGCCCCTACAATTTGTTTTGCATATTTAATACCTTTTCAGAAATACTTGATAAATATCCCAACTAAGTGCTGTCCTTTACAGGAAAAAAAAAAGCACATTGGACACATTTTTTTTTTTCAGAGATGCATGGCTCCCTTGCAACATTCTCACCAAGAGGAGTCCCTGAAGAGGGGTTAAAATGTTTAACATTTTCAGTGCTATCACCATGACAGGTAAGGTGATAAGAGCTATACAAATCTTTGCCTTGAGAAAACTGGTGGATTTGCCTGATTAAAGAAAATCTATAATGACTCTTTTATTCAGTGCTTATGATATCTTATTATTGGTATTGAAATCATTGCTACTGTTTATATTAAAATATGGCAGAGGGTTTACTTAAGAACCAGGAAGATCTAAGTTCAAGTCTCTCCTTTGATATATTCTTGTTATGTGCCCCTTGTCACTCAGGGCCACTCTTTTTTTTTTTTCTGTTTAGAATTTTTATTTTCCAAATTACATGTAAAAAACAAATTTGACATCAATTTTTTAAAACTTGTGTTCCAACTTCTCTTCCTCCCCCCCTTCCCACTCCCCACCCCAAAGAACTCAAGCAATTCAATATAAGTTATACATGAGTAGTCATGGAAAACATCTCCACATTAGTTAGGTTGTGAGAGAAAACAGATAAAAACAAAACTTCAGATTAAGGAACTGTCAAAAAAATGTTACAATCTGTTTTCAGATATCATCGGTTCTTTCTCTGTAGATGGATTGAAATTTTCATAAGTCCTTCAGAGTTATACTGGATCATTGCATTGCTGACAATAATGACGTGCTTCCCAGCAGATCATCTTACACCATTGATGTTATTTTGTATATAGTACATTTCACTCTGCTTCGGTTCATGTAGGTCTTTACAGGTTTTTTCTGATAGCATCCTGTTCATCATAACTTTTATAATAGTACCTTAAACTTGACAAAGGATTTTCTTCACAATAGCCCAGCAAAGTAGGTACCATATGTTTTGCCATTATAGTCAATCATCATAACTATTTCGCTCCTTGATATTTGCTCTATTTTCTATCTTCTTTTACCCTATTCTTCCTCAAAAGTGTTTTGCTTCTGACTGTCCCCTTCCCCACTCTGCCCTCCCTTCTTTCACCCTTCCCTCCTTATCCTCTTCTTTCCCTACTTTCCTGTAGGGTTAGATAGATTATTCCTCCCCAATTGGGTGTGTATGTTTTTCTTTTTTTTTTTTTCCTCCTGGAGCCCCCTCTGATGAGATTAAGGTCTTTGAGCTAGTTCTGTGTTTCTAAATTTTTCTTCCTCCCTTCCTCCTCAACCCTCCCTATGAAATCAAACAATTGAAGTTATACATGTTGCAGTTATGCAGAACATCTTCACCTTCCTCAAAGTGTTTTGTTTTTTTTTTACTGCTCCCTCCCCCAATATGCCCTTCCCTCCTTCCCCTCTCCCTCCCCCCCCCTTATCTACTTCCCTCCCCACTTTCCCTCAGGGCAAAATATATTACTATACTCACTAGAGTATGTCTGTTATTTGCTCCAGGACCCACTCTTGAAGACTTCAAATTTCACAGAAGAAGTCAGCCTGTTTTGGTGGAAGGGGTTTCCTTGTCTGGGGGTTCCCAATACTTATTAACTCATAGGTTTAGTCCTTATCCTAATCATTTCTTGCATTTTATGCTTTCCACTCATTTGCAGCATTTACTCAAGTCCCTGAAGAAGAAGAAAGACTGTATTTGCTTCGCAGCTAAAGGCTCAGAGTTTACGAGAAGGAACAATACTTCCTTCCCCAACAGGATACTTTTCATTTTCATTTTTGGGGAAAATTATATGCTTTCAAAAAATTACTTGCCTTGACTTAACACCACTTGTGCCCATGAGCAAATGACAACTTGCTTGAATTTTTGTTGCCTTTCACAACAGGGAATCAATAGGAAGCTTTTCACCAAGAGAGAAAACCTTTCATAATTAAATTAATGGGGGCGCTAGGTGGCACAGTATATAGAGCACCAGCCCTGGATTCAGGAGGTCCTGAGTTCAAATCTGGCCTCAAAGCTTGACATGTACTAGCTAGCTGTGGCCATGGGCAAGTCACTTAACCCCAACTGCCTCACCAAAAACAAACAAACAAAAACAAATTAAATTAATAAAGAATTAGTCCTTTAAAATAGGCATATGAACAAAACTATATTTTGTGAGTTTACTTCTTTTCTATAGCAGAAATTAGTGGGAACTCAGTCTTCAGCTGTGGCATCAAAATTCAGAATATTATAGAGAACTTTCATAAGGTTTCATTTTAGAATCTTAAAGTCAGACTGTTGAGAGTAACAATAATAGAAAATAGTTAGATTTCTATAGCACTTTAAGTTTCCAAAGTGGTCCTCTTTCTGGGAGGCAAGTAATATTACCATCCCATTTTTCAGGTGAGGAAACTCAGATTTAACCTGACTCTTGTCCAGAGTTCACATACCTAGTAAGTATCTGAGATATGAATTGAACTCAGGACTTTTTAACTCCAGGTCAGGCACTCTCTCTATTGCACCACCCTAGCTGCCTCAGTGCTGATGAGGGACTAACAGCTCCCCTAATCCAGTCCCTTTGATGCAGAACTGGAAATCCAAGCTTATCCTGCTTGCACAGTACTAGACAGGTGCCATGGACAAGTCAAATAACCTTCGCCCAGGTTCTCCCCCCATGCCCTGGCATGCATTTTTAATGTGGTTTTTTGGGGCAGTTAGGGTTAAGTGACTTACCCCACGTCACACAGTAAGTGTCGAGTGTCTGAGGGAAAATTTGAACTCAGGTCCTCCTGAATCCAAGGCTGGTGCTTTATCCACTGCACCACCTAGCTGCCCCTACCTCTGCCTCCTTAAATTCCTCCACTCCATTTAAAACTTAGCTCAGAACTATCTTCTACATGAGCCCTTTATTAATTTTGACAGCTTCTATTGCCTCTTCCCTCTCTCCACTTTTATTTCCTTTACATGTACATACACACATACATTTATACATATGTATACATATTAATACACATATAGTATCTACTTATAGGTGTACATGCTATTTTCCCTCAGTAAAATGTAAGTTCTTTGAGGGAAGGCATTGCTTAGTCTTTGTCTTTGTGTCTTCTGCTTTTAGCACAGTGCTCAGTATGTATTTGATGCTTAATAAATGCCTATTGATTGATCCATCCCTTTAAATGTCACATTCCTCATATGTAGGAAGGGATATTAATATGTGTTGTTAAGATAATAATACTTTGTAAACCTGAAAGTGCCACAAAAGGTTAATTCTTTAAAAAAATATTGCTATTGTTGTTGTTTTTGTTATTACCATTATTATTCACACAAGGGACATTTCCTTCCACTAGCCAAGTGAGTCAGATGGAAAGCGACAACATTCTTCAGGTATTAGCCAATTTCTGGAGGAAGAATGGGCCCTGCATTATTTGACAAGTTGGCCCATGGAAGGAGAAACTCAAATGATTTGCATATATTTACTTTTACCACATGCCATAAAGATTAAAAATACATTGTACACAAGTGCAGTATTTAATGTCGCACTTTAATTACATTCAAGTGTGTTGCTAAATAGTCTTGAGAAAACCTTAATGACCAGCTGTTCTACCCTTTTCCCATATGTCAGAAATGGTTTCCGAAATCACATTCTGGGACAGTAAGGTTGTATAATTAGACAGTGTATAGTTAACAGTTCGAGATTCCCCCCTTAACTGTGGGCCCTTTTCACTAACATATTGTGTGTTGCTGGCCAGTTTGCGCAATCAATTAAAAGACATGCCAAAACGCAACGGAGATGTACAAAACTCTATCAGACGGGTTATGATTGCACCATTATCTCTTCATATCTTTTTCATCATTAGGACTGAATAGTTTTTTTTAATGCTATGCAATATTCAGTATGTATGGCTGACAAATAAACTTGGGAAAGAGGGCTGTAAATTTTTAATACTCCCTTCATTATGCCATTTATCTCATTAGAATTAGATGTGAGGGTGCCTTTTACATCCATTTGAACAAAGAGCCATCACTCAAAATACTCAGCAACCATTCCAATAAAAAAGAAAGAAAGGAAAGAAGAAAAGGGATTTAAGTCCCTCATGGTCTGTGCAGTAGCTACAGAAAGCAATGTGTAAATTGTTTATGGTAGGGACACAGTTGTTTCTACATACAAAACTAGTTGGAGATTGGGTATAGTACAAAAAGCTGAACTTGGTTCAAATGATTGGTTAGTTGGAAATATATGTTTACTAATTAATTATTTGATACATGCCTAGTACTACATTTTATGGTAGGTGCTTAATAAATGCTTGTTGGATTTAGTAGATTGGATTGGATCAAATCCTTTAAGTTGTTTGCAAAGTAATTAGTGTATATAGAATCCATTTTTTTCCCCTTTACATACACAGATGATGTCTATATAGATATCAGGCAACTTCTTTCAGATGGCTAACTTTCTTCCCCATACTCTTGCCCCAAACAATGACAATGCCCTTGATGGCTTCCCAAATCAGAAGTAAAAATGCAGCTCTAATTTCTAATGGAGAGAATACCCTATGAATATATTAAGATCAAGTCACAAGTGGAGCTTTCAGCTGAGCCCTAATGCAGTAAATTCATTTTTTTAAAAAAGAATCTCCCTGTTCTGATAAGACAGATTTACAACAGGGTAATTTTTTTTTCCTAAGCTCAAATTTCCAATGACTTATTTAGATGTAAGCATTGACAGCTGTAATCATGTTTTAAATCTTGCTTTGTATTCTTAGTTATAATGTTGTTCAATTAATATTCAGAATAATGGAAGTGATGTGCCCCCTTTGAAAAAGACTTGAACACAGTCCAGCGCTTTGGGAAACTGACTCTCAAGAGGATTAATCAGCATTTAAAACTTGCATTAATAAAAATTTGATCTTCCACCGTGTGGCATGCATAATACTTTTGGTTTTTAGACATTTTATTTTAATGGTGTACTATCTTTTGTCCAGATTTTTCGAGGGATTGGAAAACCTCACTCCTTCAGATCAATCCCTGCTCTAACCCTTGCATATTATGGGGCAGAATTTAAATATATAAAAGAAAATCTGCCTTTTGCATAACATCCTGCATAACATTTTCATTACCAAAGGTATCAACAGTATTACCTACCTACAGTAAGAGGCAACTTGTAGTTGCTTCTTCACAGCTTCTCAACAAATTTATGTCAGAGGAATTTCAAATCTTTTTTCTGTTTTCTCAGTACTAAACCACTTCCACTAGAATTAGTGAAAAAGGGACTAGCTTCCTTTTTTTATAATGGAATAAAAGGAAAACTAAGAATAAGTCAGTTTGCTGCACTGTAACTAATACTTTCACACAGTCCAGAGCCTTGAGACTAATCAATAGTCTTTTTATCTTTTTTATTGCTTTTTATAAGATTGATAAGTCTTAGTTTCTTAGAAATGAGGATTTTATGTCAAATTTAAAATATAAGACATGAGTAGGCAAGAGGCCAGTAATCAGTGGACCATGCTCTTTGTTTGCTTTTATACCTAACATGGGAATTCAATAAATTTTTTAAACATGAGAGAAAGGAGATCATGAAGTGTAGGCTTTCAAATATAGCTACTTTATATTAATAGAGTTATTGACTCCTTTATGTCAAGAAAGAAAGTCAAGTGAGAAAATGCCTACATCCTTTTTACTTTTCATAAAGGGCAACTGTTTGCTCATTGATTAAATACCATCTATTTTTCCTTTGCTGAGGATCAGCTCTGAAGTTTTAGACCATAGTAAGACTTCAAGATTTCTTCCATAATGCCAAAGGTTGTCTATATAAGACACTGAGTTTGTCTCCTTTATTTATTTTTTTTTTAGGAATTTGTATTTCCAGAAAGTTGATCTGCAACATTAGCCTTGATGGAAACAAGAAAAAAGTATCCAAAGATTCTAGTCATCCAAGTTCTTTTCTTAGGGAGGACCTTATCAAGATTGCCATAGTGTGTATTTACCGTGCACACTTTGAGGAATGCAATAAATCTAAAGACTTTCTGAAGTACCTTAAATAACTAGAGATGAACTGGGAACTCTAAAAAAAAAAAACAAAACAAATGAAAGGGCTATATCTTCTTGACCAACTAAACAGAACTCATTATTTTTTCTCGCAAACCTACCCCTCTCCAATTTCCCTATTTCTTTCAAAGACAATGGACTCTTTCCAGTTCCTCAGGTGGGAAACTGCAGGGTCATCTTCAACTCTTCTCACTTCTATATATCCATTTGCCAAGTATTGTTCATTTTACCTCTGCAACATCTCTCTCATATTTTCCCTCCCTTCTTATTCATACAACAACCATCCTAGTTCTAGACCTCATTACCTCTCTCCTGAACTATTGCAATAGTATCCTAATTGGTCTTTCTGCCTCAAGTATCTCCCCCACTCCAATCCATGCTCCATGCAGCTGCCAAAATGATATTCCTAAAGCATAGATCTGACCATATCTCTCTCTTGTTTGTTTGTTTTTTAAAGGTCCAGTGCTTTGTTCTTGCTTCTGAATAGTATGCTCACTCCTCTGGCATTTAAAATCCTTCACAATCTGGCTCCAGCCTACCTTTCCAGGTTTACAGCCAATTACTCCTCTTCATACATTCTCTGTCCCAGTGAAACTAGCCTATTCGCCATTTCTTGTACATAACATTCCATTCCTCATCTCTGGGTCTTTGCATATGCTATTCAGCATAATTGGAAATGTTCCCCATCTTACCTTTGCCTTTAGAATCCTAAGCTTCCTTCAAAGCTCAGTTCAGATGCTATTTTCCACATAGAGACTTTTTTAATCTCCACACTGTGAATAACCTCTCCCCATTACTTTGTATTTATTTTGTATTACTTTCATGTATATGTGTGATTACCCCCCTATAAAATATAATATCCTTGAATACAGAAATTGTTTATTTTTGCTTTTGGCCTTAGGGCCTAGTGCATATATTCAAATGTGCATAGGGTATGGGTATTTCAATAATCTACTTTGTACTTTGGGGGGCACCAGGGTTAGGAGTGGCTGAAACCCCTTGACACACTATACATTAGTCTAGTATCCTTGAAATATGCTTGGAATTCCTCCTGTTGTGAAATAAACCAAAGCAGAACAGTACAGTAGAAAGAGCAATCAGAAGATCTGGTTTCAGATCTTGCCTCTGCTACTCATTAGTTGTATGATCCAGGGCAAACCAATGGGACTCAGATTCTTCATCCATTAAATGAAGAGATTGGACTATGAGACCTACGATTCCTCTTCCAGCTCCTATTTCTGGTCATGGGCATATTGACTGACTCAAGGCCCACTTGACCATAGCTGTTGAATAAGCAAAGTTTTGGAGGATTGTTTCAAATTTGGATTTGAGTTCAGAAACTTCAAGAACTAGAAAAAAAGTAGATACCCACCCATGAAGGAAAGGCTAAGCAAATTGTGGTCATATAAATACTACATAATATTCTGTGCTAGAAGACATTAAAACATGATGAAATAAGGAGTATACAAAGACTTAAATTAATTACTGTAGACTTTATGTAAGCAAAGGCAGGAAAACATACCAATGATGGTAACCACCATAAAACATAATCTCATTTGATCTTTACAACGACTCTGTAGCATAAGTATTATTATTATCCTCAGTTTATAGTTCAAAGGAAACAGACTTACCCAGAGTCACATAGCAATGATTGTCTGAGTCCAGATTTGAACTCAGCACTTCTTGACTCTAGGCCCAGTGTTCTATTCACTGGTCACCAGCTGCCTCTTGCAGAAAAGTGTAAAAAATAGCCAATTATTCCTTCTCTTCCTCTGTCCTAGGGCACATGCCTTATGTCTTCTTGGGAAGCTCAACTCTGCTAACAACCTCACCCTAGGGTAATCCAAATACAGTGTGTATCTTGAGGGTGGAGTGAAAGGGAATTTTCCAAAGGTGTCAAATAATGCATATCTTAGTCTGTATAGACAGATATCTCTGATTGCTTGGGACATGTAGGAAAAAAAAGATCCAACTCATCAGGAGAAATGGTGCAGATGGTGTATTTGGCATCACCAGCTAGCATAGATCAACGATGCATTTATTTACATGACTTTGTATGCATTTTGACCATTTATCAGGGCTCTTGCTCAGATTCTAACCTTTTATGAGGTCGGAAGGGAACAAGAGCCTTCCCTCTGGATCTGCTATAGCAAGCTTCCTGGAGGGGGGGTGTTTGCATTTCCTTCTACCTGTGAAATGCTCAATTCTTACAGAATCAGAAAACATTGGTATGTATCTCGTGGGTCCAGGAGGAGTGCGAAGCGTGCCAAATTTTAGAGCCATTGCCAAATGCCATGGTCTGCATTATGTAGCCTGAACATGCCAGTGAGGCTGGTGCTAACTAGTTGCAGAGTCAGGCTCTCTCCTCAAAAGGAAAGTGTATTTCATTTCATGGAGCCCAGAGAGGCAGCTGCTCACAGTTTCCAGATGGGCCTATTCCCTCCTACTTTCAGTGAGAGCAACCCAGGAATTTTCTGTATAAACCTGGATCTAGGTGCCCAGCTGACATGGCCACTGTCTGATAACTGACCAAACAACTGGTTGGTAAAGGCTGGCTGGATCTGAATGGTGCCAACACACTAATTGAAAAGTTAAATATCCTCAACCAAACATTATTGAACCCATTTGATTGTATTGATTTCAACCAGTTTCTCTGGTGTGCTTGAGTTTTACTCTTTGGGGGGGGGGGCAATGAGGGTTAAGTACCTTGCCAGGGTCACATAGCTAGTAAGTGTCAAGTGTCTGAGGTCAAATTTGAAGTCAGGTCCTCCTGAATCCAGGACCGGTGCTCTATCCACTGCACTACCCTAGCTGCCCCAAGCTTTACTCTTAAAGAAACATCATTCAAACCTATTTTAAAAAATGAATTTGTGTTTGATTGAACTTCCAGGTTGTAGGAAAGGGGAGATATTGAGATATAGTTGAGCAGGATTATCTATTCCATGGGTGATGCTGGATTGTTTTCAGGTGAGAAATAATCACAATTGTTACAGAGTCCATTGGTCAAAACCCTCTTCACTTTGAACTATTACGTTCAGGGATCTTCAACCATTTTGTGAAGAGAAATAAATTTTGCTCCCAGTACATTAAGGGTGTGTGTGCTGTGTGTGTGTGTGTGTGCGCACGCCTGCGCACGCACATGCATGCACTATGTGTGCATATGCCTTTTATATACATTATGTCATTGTGAGGAAAATCCTTTGCAAACAGAAAAAGGGAAAGGAATAAATATTTATGACCACCTACTACATGCCAGAGACAGTGCTAAGTATTTATAAATATTATCTCCTTTGCTCTTCACAATAATGCTGTGAGGTAGGTGCTTTTATGATTCCTATTCTACAGTGAGGAAACTTAGATAAAGGTTAGTGATTTGCTCAGGGTCACACAGCCAAGGGATGTCTGGGATTGAATTTGAAGACCAGTGCTCTATCCACGAGCCAGCTAGCTACCCCTGAAAATAACCATCATGGTGATGATGATGACAATTATTATGATCTTTTATAAAAAAAAATCTTGCTCAATGGAATTCAGACACAAGAGTCTTAGGGAACAAATCACTACTGCTAATCTTCTTTCATTTTTATTGTTGTTCAGACAGAATTATATTGTTGTTGTTGGTTCTGTGCATGTTGAATTCTTTGAGACCCCCATTTGAGAATTTCTTGGCAGAGGTACTGGAATGGCTTGCCATTTCTTTTCTAGCTCATTTTACAGATGAGGAAACTGCAGCAAACAAGGCTAGAGACTTGCTCAGGGTCACACAGCTATTAAGTGTCTGAGATTGGATTTGAACTCAGAACTTCCTGACTCTAAGCCCAGAGCTCCAACCACTGTGCCACCTAGCTTAGAATTATATGCCACAAACTTATTATCTGGGTTTCAATTTCTTCTGGTAGTTTTCTATATTTTGAAAGCGTTATTAATTTTAATACTCAAATGGTCTACAACATTATCATTTGAGAGTTCCCTGTAATGGTAAGATCTCAACATTTCAATTGCTACCTGTCCTGTACCATTCTCATCCATATCTTCCCAGAATTTTGCCACAGGAGATACAAAGATGGGGGGAGTTTACTATGGTAGATCAGGACCTAATCATGCTAACAGAAAAAAAAGACAGAAGCTATCCCTATGTAGTCAGACGGTAAGCAAAGTTAATTCTTCAGGAAAAAAAAAATAGAAATTGTGCAACATCATCAAACTCATCACTGCAAGCTGTAAAAAGTTAGCACTTAACTGAACATCTAGTAAGACATGACCTGGTAACAAGAGCTATACATCAGAAAATCTATATCTTTCATGGACAATAAATCAATATATTACAGATACGAGCCCCCAAATATTCTTAACCAAGAAACCAGACTGGATCTGAATCTTTGTTTTAAACATGGTCTTCTCATTGAGCTGGGTTGTGTGAGCCTATAGAAGTCACTTAATCTCTAAGTCCTCTAGGAAAATCTCTAAGACTACAAATTGGCTGAGAAAGCAAAGACCTGCAGTTGTTAGGGTGTCTTCTTTAAAATCCTATGTTTGGCTTTTTAAGCCCTTCATAACTTGGGTCCTTTTGATTTTTCCAGCCTTTTTTATGCTTTTGCTCACCTCCATATTTCTCTGATCAGTGACACTGGCCATCTTACTGTTCATCATGCAAGAACACCATCTCCAAACTGCATTTTCACTGTCTGTCCCTCATCCCTGGAATGCTCCCCCCTCCTGTTTCTGCCTTCTGGCTCCTCTAACTTCCTTCAGATTTCAACCAAAGTCCCACCTTCTGCCGAAGCCTTTCCTGGTCCCTCCATAATATTTGCGCCTTCACGCTGAGATCTCCCCCAACTTACCCTGTATATATCATATTTTTATATAGCTGTTTGTATGCAGTCTTCCTCACCAAACAGTGAGCTCCTGGAAAACACTGATTTTGCCTTTATATCTCTGATGTTTAACACAGTTCCTGGCACACACAAAGGGCACTTAATATGTTCTTGACTGACTATGTCAATAGAACCACAGGTGTATAGTCTTTATTCCTATTCCTCATACCTAACCAATGCCTTGCACGTAGTAGGCACTTAATACATGCTTGTTGCAATTAACTAAAGATTGCCAGAGTTTTCCTCAGCTCTCTAAGTTGCTTCATCCTGGTAAATAGGAGACATGGATAAGATGGGGGAAATTTGCTGCTTACCCAATGGCATGGCTTGTTGCAGATTGGCTATCTTCATGCCAGGAGAGCAGCAGAGAGGGACAGCAGCACCATGATGTAAAAGTTCTGTGAATATTTCTTATGTGACAGCATTGCACCAAAGACGTTTCACATGAAATGACTGAAGAAGCTTTTCGATAGCCCTGGGAAGCCAGATTGCAGATGTCCAGTGCATAAGTCTGCAAAGCTCAGAAGCTAGGTAAGGCAGGTAATACATTTTTGGATGAGATCAGGCTGATGAATAGGAAGGACTACAACATCTTGAGGGCCTGTAAGAAAGATAAGAGGGAGTATTTTAGTCTGGAGAAAGAAATGTGGCAAGAGTAAAGCCCAAGAAAGGAGAAAGAATATGTATGGAAGGGCCCTCAAGGATAGATGCTGGGCTCCATGAAGAGGTTTTTAGTTGTTCAGTGAGAATGAGTTGCTGTCTGAGAACAACAGAAGGAAACACATTTAACTCAATTATAAAGGTTACCAGGCAGCATCACAAACAAGATGTAGAGTGAGACTTGACCTAGGTAAAATAAAACTCCTCAACGTGTTTAAACTGGATTGCAACACTGCCAGATCCAGAAATCCAGACCTGCAACGGAAGGATGGATAAAACCACCTGCTTTCTCAGGTCTTTTTTTATGATTCCTTCAACTTTGCACATCATCTCGAAAAGAAATCTACATATTTCTGCATATATCCAGTATGTTTTTGTCCATTTTAATATTTTGGTGGTATTTGGGGGGAAGAAGTAAAATGCCTAGAACCTGACTTCCTCTTACCTATACTCAGAAAACACTGCTATCCAAAAAGCTACTTGTGACATTGACTTTCTAAATAGCATCTAGTGGTTTTCAACGTTCACAATGCATTTCTAGAGTTTGCATCTGGGGAAGGGAGACAAGGGGAAAGCTATATTCTGAAAATATCAATAAAGTGCTTAAAGAAGAAAAGCTGTTGCATGAATAATCGTTTCATTAAAATAAAGAAAATCGAGGGGAAGGGAAACCAAGTAAGGTAAAATAGCTCATACAATCCTCATAGGGGATAACGAACTAGACAAGTTATAAAAGCCAATATCTGCTTTAAAAGCAACAGTACATTAACCTCTCTCAAAACCCCACCAAGTTAGAGAGATCTGACATGTGTACCTGAATCAAAGGAAACATACAGCAAAGTTGAATGTTTCATGGTTGTTTCTTTAGTAATATGCAAGAGGAGTGTCCTCCTAACATTGGTACATCGCAATGAAAGTACCTAAAAAAGTGTTCTCTGTACTTAGCCCTTTCTCAGGTTAGGAACATCTCTTTGAATTACAGAAATAATCATCAAAAGTGTAAATTAGAGATAAATCCATCCTAGACACCTCTATTGCTCAATCCATCAAAGGATAAAAAACTATGTGGAGTAGATGTGAAGGCTTTGAGCACATTAGATTAAAGTAGATGATTAAATATATGAGATTGGTTGAAAAGAACTGAAATACCCATAGATCTATATAACTTATAGGCAGTGTCATCAAATCAAATAGAAATAGGGAACCAATAAACCATAACATAAGGCTCCCTCTTGTCTGCATGATTTGAAAAAACCAACCATCTTAGCATTATCTATGTTCTATTGTATTTATCTTTTGTTCATTATGCCCAATTTATATGTTAATCTGGTTCAGCTGCACTCAGAAGTGTTTGGCCAACCACTTTCTCGCCTCTTTTGTTTTAGGGGATTTCAGGTGGACCCATTCCACACAACTGGTCAAGTCAAGCATCTGGAATCTTTTTTTTTTTTTTTGAGATGAAAGCCCACTTATACCTGTATTTGAGGGCAGCAGAGCAGGGAGGGATGGAAGAATGAGACTAGTTGGAATGCCATACTCATATCCCACACCCTGTCAGTGGAGAGACTGGGTCAATAACAAATAATGTGTCCATCGTAGAGAGAACAAATTAGACACAACAAGTAAACACAATTTAGAGATTTGTGACTTCTTCAGGTTGGAGAGAAATATATATATAAAACCTTCTGAGGTGTATATACACCTCAGGGGAACATCAGAGGGCTTCAGGAAGGTAGAAAAGAACTTTGTCCCATTTTGCCCAGTTATCTCTTTGTCATATGTGCTTTCCAAGCTTGAGCCCACTTTATCCTGGTCTCTGTGTGAACTCATAGATATTTTTGTACCAACTCTTCTTGCCATCTCAGTAAATACCACTAACAAAAATCTATTAACTCTGACTAATTTACATCTACTGTGTTATCAATGGGGAGACCACTGGTGAACATTCATGAGCCATAATACTAGAAACCACCCCGACTCTTCAGGGTAAACCCTAGAACTCTGTAAAAAAAAATAGGTTACTTGCCCCCTAGGGACACAATCTCCTAGCCCATTGAGCTTTAGGAAAATAGCCTCAAAAAAACCCCAAAATAACTCAATTTCTTTATCACTCTAAATAATTTTGTCACAGAAACCCTGTGAGGTAAATATTATTATTCCCATTTTACAGATGGGAATATAGATTTAGGGAAGTTAAATGACCTATCAAGGTCAATAGCTAGTATGCAACAAATCATAGATAATAATACTAGATCATATTTACATAGTACTTAACATTTTGCAAAAGTGATTTACATACATTATGCCATTTGAACCTCACAAGTACCATATAAAATAGACTCAATTAATATTCCTGTTTTATAAATACATAAATAGGACTTAGGAAGATTAAGTGACTTGCCCAGGGTCACATAGCAGAAAGCATTTTAAACAGAATTTGAACCAGGTCTTTTTTACTCTCAATATGCCACTCTATTTACTATACCATTCTGTCTCTAATCAGAACATCCATCTATCCAAAGCCAAGGTCTTGCCAGCACACTGAATTGCATTACCTCTGAAAGGAATACACTGTCTTGCTAGGAATCACAACCACAATGAAAATTTTCCTTGTTTGCTTCAGATGTACTGGATAATTTCATTTATCCAATTAATTGTGTTGCTTCCCCCCTTTATTTTCTGAGTGGATTCAACCACCTAGAGCTTCTTGCTATTCATTCTCTTCTCTTTTTCCTAACTCTTTCCAATCTTTTTTTCTTCTCTTTCTTCTTTCTCTTCTACCTCTGTAGTTTCATTTACTTATCCTTCCTCTTCTCTTTCCTTCCCAGATATTCAATGGCTGCTATAGTCTCAGGCCCGCAACTTTCATATCAATTCTGTTATTTTTATAAAAAGGATAGTGAGGATAAGGGGTGATACAGCAAGAAGCAAGATAAGTCACAAGTAAAATACTCATGGTCTACTTGGGGAGGACACAGGCAGTGATGAGAGTGGGCTTGTGGGAAGAGGAAATGTTTCTAGCCATAAGCCAGCTACAGGCAAGACAGGATAGATTGAATTATTAGTCTAACCGGAATCACTGTCTCCTAGACTGAGCTGATAGGGTCTCAGAGGAGTGGAGGTGATGGCTAGAATGCTAGCCATATTTGTTTACATTTGTTCTATGTGTCAGAAAGAGGAGGTTATTGGCAATAGATATCTGTCAAGCTAAGGAAGAGCTGAGAGGGTGACGGGATTCTGGGAAGGAAAGAGACCATACAAAGAAAATAATTGTTAGATCCTATGAGCTCACAGAGCTATGAAGAATCTTGAATCATTTCAGTTTTGTAGGTCTTTGATGGGTGCTGAATTTTCAGTAGGATAAAGTGAAATATTATGTTGCACTTTCACATGTGGTTAAATGTCATACAGTGATTAGTTATTTCATACCTGCAGAGCTGTAACTAGAGCAGGGTGATTGGGGCTTTGTCACAGGATGACTCATTCTGTTTTCTGAATTTTCTCTGCCCCATTCTTTATTTAATTGAGGCCAGTCTGGCAATTAGAATTTATCAAGTACCGACCAAGCACTATGCTGAAAAATGGGCATACAAATAAAGGCAAAAATAAGTTCCCTGATCTCAAGGAGCTCATAATGTTAGGGAGGTAGTGGTATAGGCAAGACACTAACATTGAGAAGAGCTGGGTGCAACGATCCAAAACAATTCCAAAGGACTTATGATAGAAAATGTTCTCCACATTCAGAAAAAAGAACTGTGGATTCTGAATGCAGATAGAACCATACTGTTTCTACTTTGGGGCTGTTTCTTTTTCCTTCTTTTTTGAGTTTTTTTCCCTTGTGCTCTGGTTCTTCTTTCACAAATATGACTAATGCAGAAATATGTTTAATGTGATTATACATATATAACCCTATATCAGATTGCTTTCCATCTTGGGGAGGGGGAATGGAAAGGAGGGTGAGAGAACAACTTGGTAGTAAAAATCCTATGAAAACAAATGCTAAAAACCATCCTTCCATGTAACTGGAAAATAACAAAATATTTTTGTATATAAAAAAGAAAGTACTGGGAAAGGCTTTTTACAAAAGGTGGGACTTTAGCTGAGGCTTAAAGGAATCCAAGGAAGTCAGGAAGTAGAGATAAGGAGGGAGAGCATTGCAGCTTGGCAACAGCCAGTGAAAACACTTGAGTTGAGAGATGGAATTTCATGTTCAAGGAGCAGCAAAAAGACAGTATCTCAGGACGGGAATAGATTTAAGAAGACTGGAAAAGTGGTAAAGGTTATGAAGGGTTTTAAAAGCTAGAGGATTTTATTTTTGATCCTGGAGGTAAAAAGGAAGCAGTATTGCCAAGCTCAAATAGAAACAGTGACCACTAAATTATGCATAAGCTCCCTCTAGACTTAGAAAATCACATATTACCATTACCTATGTTATTTTGTATTCTTAATTATTTTCTTCAATATTTCTCAATTTAATTTTAATCTGTTCATCTCAATTACATTTTAATCTGGTCATCACCACTCTGTGCTGTTTTGGAATTAGGCTATTTCCAAACTAGAATTGATTGGATGGGTGCAGGGGTGGTGGTCGTGTTTGGTATGGTTAGTATCTGTTTTATTTAGGAAGATCAATTTGACAACAGAATGAAGATAGATTCAAATAGGAAATATTTGAGGTAGGAAACAACTAACAGGCTATTTCAAAAGGGGATGAAAGCCTGTTAGAGAAGATAAGGGAGTATATACAAGGCATGTTACAAGATAGAAATGACAGGATTTGATGATTGAATATGGGTAGGGGGTGAGAGAATGAAGAGCTTGAAAATAACACCTAGGTTTCAAGCCTGGTTAACTAGAAGGATTGGTAGTAATCTTCACAGTAATAAGGACGTTAGAAGATGGGAGGGATTTGGGGAAAAAGGTTTGAGCGCCAGGTTTAGACACATTGAGTTTAAGATATCTATGGAACATCCAGTTAGAGCTATCTAATCAGTGGTTGGAGATGTGAGAGTAGAGGTCAGGATATAGGTTAGGGCTAGACAAGTTAACCTCAGAGTCATTTATATGATGATTATTATTGAAAGCATCCAAACTAATGAGATCACCTAGTGAAATACTGCAGAAGATGGGGCAGCTATTGGATAAATCACCAGCCCTAGATTCAGGAGGACTTGAGTTCAAATCTGTCCTCAGACACTTGGCATGTACTAGCTGTGTGATCCTGGGCAAGTCACTTAACCCTCATTGCCCCACAAAAAAAAATTGTTTAAAAATTTTTAAAAAGAAATACTATAGAAGAAGTAGAGAAGAGGATCCAGGAATGAATGTTGGGAGTGATCTTGACAATTAGCAGGGTCCTGGACCTAGATGGAGAGCAAACAGGGAGACAGAGGAGACCAAGAGAGATGAGTGTCCAAAAAAGCTGACAGAAGAGAATATTAAGGGAGAATAGGTATGATAGATGAGGTCAAAAGACTAGAAAGACCAAGGAATGAGGAAAAGCCATTAGAAATTGGCAGGTTAAAAGATCAAGAGTAACTTTGGAGAAGAGTAATTTTGTTTGAAATCATGAGTCAGAAGCCCATCTTCACATAATTAGAAAAGGAGAGGAAAGGAAGTGAAGGTACCTATTGTAGATGGCCTTCTCAAGAGTTTAATCACAAAACAGAGGAGTCTATGGTATCATAAGGTCTATTTCTTGCTCCTGATGGGGATGCCCTAGATGACTTCCCTTCCCAGTACCTGTCCCACTCCTTCCCTTACCAATCTAACCTCTCTTTCCCCATGCTTGACCTAGGTACACTAATTATTAGTTCAGCATACCTTCCTGCGTCTTAATTTCCAGTAAGAAATTTGAATTCCAAATGTATCACAAACTGGTATAATCTTTCAAAAACTTTGTGGCAGAACAATTGTGGCTCCCTCATTAGTGCTTCTAGAAGGAATGTTTTGATTGCTACCTGGGGTTGTTAAATAGAAAGACACATATTGGCATCTGAATATAATTAACAGGCAGCTTCTTTGGAGCATATATATATATATATATATATATGTGTGTGTGTGTGTGTGTATGTATGTACATGTACATGTATATGTGTGTATATGTATGTATGTGTATGTGTATATGTATATGCTGACTGCCTTACTATCTTGCTTTCCAATAAATAGCAAAAAACCCCAATTCCCCCCCCCCAAATCCCAACAACCAACCAAACAAAAAATCACCCAAGGCTTTCAAACAATAAACAAAAAACTCAAAAAGTAACATATGGAAGGAAGGCAGAGTGTCCTAAGAAATATAGCACTAGACCAGAAGTTGGAAAAGCTTCATTCTATTTACTACTGGTTAAAGGTAGAAGAACTTCTGGATTAATCTGACCTGGAATTTTGTATACAGGAGTTTTGTGCTAAAAGGTCCCCAAAGACTAGTAATTGGGTTACCTCCCCAACCAAGCACACATTCAAATTTATGAGATGAAGAGACCACTTTCCATAAATGTTACTGGCTGTTTGAACTATCAATTACCAATAGGTTGAATAACTAAAATTTTAAATTTATTTTCATGCTGTCATGGGCTGGTCTGTTAATGGTTTCAACTCCCGAGGACCAATGTTAAGATCATCACCTCTAATCTCATCATCATGCTGCTAACCCAAGCTTTGACTCATACAACTTAACTTAGTTCAGTCTCCTCTCCCCTCTGATTAGAGGGCTGGAGGGTAGAGTCCCAAACTCCTCCCAATGACTTCCCTAATGAGGGAAGAAATTGAACTAATTCCACTCTACATTTGATGCTCTCCCTGGGTTCCACTCCATGGAACAAGATGCACCCACATAAGATACTCCCTGTTCTTCCCCTGCCTTGCTGTCTCCTTTTCTGTTTTTCTCTACCTATTAGATGATAAGTTTCCTGAGGGTACAGACTCTTTTTTCCTTTTTTATTAATTATATCCCCAGCACTTAGTGCAGAGTTTGACACATAGTAAGTACTTAATAAATGTTTATTGGATTGGATTGGAAATTTTTTCACGTTTCTGAGCCTTAGTAAGCCTTGTAAGAGGGTAGTAAGCATAATTACAGCATCGAACAATGACTGTTGTGAGATTCAAATGAAGTAATGTTTGTAAAGTACTATCCAAATGTTAGATATTTATTGTTATTATTATTAGGTCCCCCACACACCATCTGCTCAATAAATGCTTATTGTCTGATTGATCCATGCAATAATACTTTACATTTCTGTAGTATTTTTCCTTATTCCAAGTGTTTCCACTCTGATTACCTGACTTGATAATAATAGCTGCCATTTATAGACCACTTTAAGGTTTTACAAAACACTTTACATACATTATCTCATTTGAATCTCACAACAGTCCTATGAGTTAGGTGCTGTATGTATTGGAAATATTCTCATTTTATGGGTGGAAACTAAGAATAAGTGATGTGAAGTGACTTGCCCATGGTCATACAACTGGTATCAGTGGTCAGATTTAAACCCAAATTTTCCCTGATGCCCTATTGGGCACTCTCATTATGTTAAGGTGCTATGCTTTCCACTTTGCCTGATGAAGTAGGATGAACAGGAATTGTTAACCCCTTTTAACAGATGAGAAAAGTGAAGCATGGGGAAAGGGGTCCTAAATGATTTCTCTAACTGCTAGTTGGTGCTAGGATCAATAATTGGAATCTGACTATTCTGAATTTCAACATCATTCCATTAGCTGAGGGTTGGAAAATTATAAACCATTGTAAGATATTCTGAACTTATTGGATAATAAAAGGTCTTTTATTGACTGATGTCCCAGCTTCTGTATTGAGTAGTATGATTCATTGAAAGGGGCATTGACTCTGGAGTTTGAGGATCTGGGTTCAAATTTTACTTCTGACATTATCTGTTTGACTTTTTTTTTTTGGTGGGGCAATTGGGGTTAAATGACTTGCCCAGGGTCACACAGCTAGTAAGTGTCAAGTGTCTGAGGCTGGATTCAAACTCAGGACCTCCTGAATCCAGGGCCAGTGCTCTATCCACTGAGCCACCTAGCTGCCCCATCTGTTTGACTTTAAGTGAATGAGTTCATTACCCTAAGACTCCATTTCCTTATCTGTAAAGTGAGAGATTGGACTCTATGGCCTCTGAGGTCCCCTCCAGTCTAAACCTATGACTCTATGTTCCTATATTCAATCATTTCTTTCCACAAAGCCTCCACTTTACTATATAATAGCTTCCTGCCCCCAGTATAGCCTCAAGACTCAGCACTGAAGAGGGCATTGGACTGAGAAAATTCCAGGGGTGATAAAAAAAGCAATAGAGTGTTTGGTAACTCTCTTATTTGCCAGTCAAATCCCTGCTAGAAGAGCTTTTTTAAACCCACTCTAAGTTTTGTGGCTGTTCAGCCTGCCAGAACCCCAAAAAGAATTCTGATAGTGGGAGGATTAGGGTGCTCGTAATAAAGCCTGGAGAGAGCTGAGGGAGGAATCTCTTGAGCTGGTAGGTTGCCAGCCTCCTTCCTCCCTGATACTGTGAAGCAGAGAATAGAACTGATGATGATCATTGATTACCATCAAGATTCTGACCCTGCATCTAGTCTAGATTCAATTTGGGTGATTGGATGGATTCATATTGTTAAAAAATCAAGTTGTTGTCTCACAACTACTTTTTTGTTCTATTCTTGTCCTATGAGGCATCATGAGTACAAGAATCTGACCCCATGGCAAATGACTTAATGGAGCCTTCATCATGCAAATTAATTTCCATTCAGCAAGTTCCCAACTTTTTCTTGGCATAATTGACTCCAAAGTATTTCTACGAGGATTATATTATTTCCCATATAGCAAAAATCCTTTCAGGATGCTATTTTTCCCTTTTTATGCTGAAGACTTCTATAGGAACTCTGTTATTCAGCCAATTAACTTTTTTAAAAAATACCTTCTATGTAAAAGGCACTGGATTAAGGACTGGGGATACAAAGAAAGACATAAGACAACTTCTGCTTTCAAGGAGCTCATAATCATGTTGGAGAAACAAGTAAACAGCTATGATTAAACAAGATATATACAGGATAGAATAGGATTGTCTCATAGTGAAGACACTAAGATTAAGGAGGACTAGGAAAGACTTCCTGTAGAAAGTGGGACTTTAGCTGAAACTTAAAGGAACCCAGGAAGGATAAAAAGGTAGAGATAAAGGAGACAGTTACAGGCATGGGGTACAGTCAGTGAAAATGCTTGGAGTTGAGAGAGGGAATGTCATATTCAAGGAACAGTGTCGTGTGCTTGGCAGATGGGGAGTAGAGACAAAACCATTGCTAAAAGGCTTTAAATGCTAAATAAATCACCTAATGGTTTTAGATAGATAGGATTGATCTTTGATAATGGTTCTACACAAAACATGGTTTTTTTCTTAAGAGAAACTATTATAATGTATGATGTGATGAGATCATGAATAATCTGATTCATCAGTTACTGGGAGGTCCAAAGGTATAAACTTATAACCACCTAAAATAATGAATCTGGGTACATAAATGCAGATTTATTTTTGTGTCCATTGCCCTAAGTTCTGTATTTGGATATTTCAACAATTCTGTTTTCATCACCATGGGTACTTTCTCCTGAGAAAAATACCTTTGGAAGTCATCCCCCTTTTGTGTTTAATTTGATAATAATCACCATCATCAAACAAACTTACTTCTACTGTTATATCATTCAAAGAATTCATCGAAGATTTTGACAACACACAGGAAACACTTCTTTGGTGGAAAACCTTAAAACTGGCCTTTTACTCAAACAAGTAAAATACTTTTCATGAGTATATGGGGTCTGAAATTCATTTTGCTTTTCAGTCAATTGTAAGATTAATTGAAAAATATCATATGTGAAAGCCTTCCTGTCCTCTTCTCCTAACTTCATCACAGATGTCCTGGGATAGATAAAGATTTCTATAGAGATATTTCCCTTTCTCTATCACTATAGACAGATATAAATATCTAGACATTTATCTATCAATGTGTCTTTGTGTACATATATGGACATAGATGCTCTTATAAACATACACACATATACATACATACATACATACATACCTTGTAAATACATATATATCCACTCTTGTAAATCCTTTACAAGAAGTTTACTCGATGTGCTGGGAACAAGTCATAGATCTCTTTGCTGATTTCTTATGACACTTTGGAGGTACTAAAGTTCATTACTGGTAACATGCTGCAACTTCTACATGCCTACCACATTTCCTCAATTGCCCTATTGGGTGACCTGCAATTTTGATTACTTAGAAATTTGGGTATTCTACAATTGGTAGCCATGTAGATAGCATCACTAAAAGAACATTGTGTAAAAATGATGAGTTTTATTTTAAAAAGTAGATTGTATAATAAAAAGTGCTGAATAGGTTCTCAAGTGAGTCCAAACCACCCGGTTACTCCTATTTAATTCTAGAGCAATTTAAATGCCAATTGCATTGTTTATACAAGACACATGTATTGATGGGCCAGCTCAAAGCACTGTCCATCTGACTACATTTCATTCTCTGGACATCATTTTTTTTAGGCCAAACTTTCTTACATTATTATGAATCTAATTTAAGAGACTGCAATATTCTTAGGCTTGATAAAATCAGCAGAATGTCATCTACAAGTGACTGCATCTGGAGAACCTCAGTATGTATAAGGAAACCCTCTACTACTTGATCTCTGTGTGGGATATTCTCCATGACAGAAGCAAACAATCTTTAGCAATGCTATCTCTTCCTGTTTTATGCTGCTCTTGATTTCAATGATCAGAAAAACATCAAAAAACTAATGTCTGTGTGTATATCAAAATCTTAAATGATCTCAATATATGCACAGGCCATGTCTTTTTGGAGAACCCTTAAGGCTGCATTTTGTTGTACTGAAGCAAATGTTGTTTTATAGTTAAGAAATAGTAATCAGTAGAATCTTGAATTCTCTGCACTTTTTAGTCAACAGCATAACTGTAAAGATGTAGCCTGAAATGAAATATCATTTGTGAAAGCCAGCTTTGTATTTTCATATTTTTAACAAGGATGTCTTCAGTATATGTGTAAATTATATTTATAAAATATTATAAAGAAGGTAACGTTTATATATGGATCAGTTATTACTAATATATAGGGAGCAATTAGTCATGACAACTCAGATCAATTGATTTACTCCTAATTAATGACATTGATGAAGGGGCAGGCAATAAGGTATTAGTATGCTAAACTGAGTGCAAATATGTGCTAATCCTTTACAAAGTGAGAAGGAGTTTTACCTGTGTCATTGGATTACTGAAGCTTGACCACCCCTTGTTAGTCTTTAAAAAGCTAGTCTGCCATCTCTAGAGATCATTGAGGTAAGAGAACTGTAGAAGTGACTCTTAGTGGTCTATAAGAAAGCCAACTAGGAAGAAACAATCCACATCCTGAAAAGAAATTGACTTTTCTTTCCTTGGGAGAGATTTAGCACTGTCTCCCCCTTCTCGTCCCCTCCTTACTCATTCTTAATCCCTTCATCACCCATGGTGTCTTGCAGTGAAATCACTTGTCTAGAAGGAGACATCATATCCAATAGAGAAAGACAGTCAGTGAACAGACTTTGCAGGACAGCTAAGTAGCTTTTCCTACATGATACACCTGGGAAGGAACAACATGAGGGTGTGATGAGAGAAAAAAAAAGACTTTAGGATCCTACAGTTCTAGAGGCATGAGTTGCCTTGGCTGTATATATTCTTTTTTATGTGTGCTTCCCTGCTACTGTAGTCTAAGTGTGTTCCAACACTTCTCATTCATTCTATGTGTATTTGTGGAAGAGTGCATTCAAGGTTTATCAAAGGAATGTTTTAAAGCTACTATTCTAATTATGCCTTATTGAATACAACAATTTGACCTAAGCATGTCCACTGGTTGATCGTGAAGGTTAAGTGCATCAGTGGGGGCTCATGAGTAATAGTTTTAGTAGCACAGACCCACAGAGCATCCTAAACCATTGAAGAAGTAGCTGCCTTCTAGGAGAACCAAACTGTAACCTCAGAGTTCCAAGTTAAAGAAGAAGCCCCTGAGGAGGTGTTACAGAAACGTTTTAGATCACTTCTTTGGAGTAGTAATAAAAATCTGATTTTTGTTTCATTGGTATTTTCTCCTCTTTCAGATATGTTGACAATTAATATTTCAACATGCTCAAACTTGTATTTCTTCAGCATTTACCTCTTCTGTGTATAATTGGTCTGGGTCAGCTTTTTCTTTTTCCTTTTTTAAAAAAAATTTCATTTCCAATTTTTATGAAGCATATGGGTATCTATTATGGAAGAGTGGAAATGTGGTGGCTCTATCTTGATGGATAAAATAATCTGTGCTAAAAAAATCTTGATAGATGTTTTCCACCTTTTGTGGTGGTTGTTTTATTTCATTTTTAAATGTTCTCTATGTGATTTGCTTTAAGTGTATCTCTCAGCCAGGACAAGCTTTATATAACCTCATTTTCCCCTTCACCATTTCTTCTTGTTTTATGAATGATGCTACTCATGTTCTTCATTTTCCTCTGTAAGATTTTTTATAAATGAGCTTATATTGAAAACTGTGGTGGCCCTTAGTTGATATATTATGGTTAATGTAGTATAAATGGGAAGATCTTTCTGGAGTTTCAACTTGGGGATCCAAAATTTGACCCTTTTTATTCTGATCTCCATCATCAAATAATTAATTAATGAAGGCTTGTATAAAAGGCATTTTTAAAAAGAGGCCATTAAACTGGCTGACTTTTGAAAAATTAAGAGTTTGGCTGAATAAATGACTAGTCTGCTATGGTTTTGATCCTGTTACATATCAGAAATTAAAACCAAAACAGGCTAATAATCATAGCAGAGAAGAACAATTAGCAAGTTAAATAGGATCCTATTTATACTTCTCTTGAATATTTGTACATTTTACCTAATATGGTGGGAGGGAGGGATGAAGCATTTATTAAGTGATTACTATGTGTCAGGCATTTTACAAATATTATCTCATTTGATTCTTACAACAACCTTGCATGATAAATGCTATTTTTATCCCCATTTCACAGTTGAGGAAACTAAGGCAGACAGATATTACCAGATTCCCTAAGGGTCACATAGTTACTAAATGTCAGATGTGGATTTCAACTAAGATTCAGCATTCTATTCGCCTTGCTTCCTAGTTGCACTGGGCTTATCTTCATTAAAGTTTGTGTCCATAGACAGAAGACATTGCATTGAACAAGAAGATATTACATTAATTTTCCCAGTAGAAACAGTCCACACTTTTTAAAACTGTGTAAGGGCAATAGTGTTAGCCATCTTGTTACAGGGAGTCAAGTGAAGGGAGTCAATAACCAGAACAAAGCAAGAGCACAGTAAGACTGCAACTCCACACGTGTTCAGACTTCGGTGATCTGTGCATCAGGTTCTCTGTTTCTTAGTTCCTACTTTCCCCATTTTGAAGACCCAATTTCAATGGCAGACCACAAGGTATATATTGACTTTCCCACTTGTTTGGGGGACCTATAATCTATCACACCTCTTAATTACTTATTGTTAAATGATCCTTGTGTTGAACTGGCTTTAGTTTGTGTCCCTGGATGCTTTTACCCTCTGGCTTATCTTCCTGACATTGGGTGAAGATTGTCTCCTGCTGATTAGAATTCTGACCTTCAATTTGAAGGGTCTAATTCAACTATTTCTTATGTCGATGTTGGTAGGTATAATGTTTCACCTAAGCCAATAATGATTATCCATAACAAAAGAAAAGTAAACCAAATTTGTGTGTGCTTGCTAATTCTCTCTTTCTGTCTCTCTCACTCTGACAGATATTGACTGGTTTTGGACCTTTATTATGAATATAAAAACTACAAAGAATGGGGCAGTCAGGGGTGGACTTTTGCCAACAGCTGAAAAGAGTGAGAAACACAGCTTTAAGATTAAGACTGCTTGATGCTAAAATAAAGATCCAATTCAATCAATTCAGTTGGGAAAAAACCCTCAAACTGCAACATTTGCACCAAAAGAAATAGTAAGTTGACTTAATGGTTACCTTTTCCATAAGCTTTCTATACACTACTTCCAAAGATGATCCAATAGCTTTCTACACATTATTTCTAAATGAGGTGGAGTAAAATCAATCTGAAGAATTGTCTGATATCTTGAAGGGAAACAATTGATCATTTTGTTGAATTTAATAAAATTGATTCAGGGCACCTAGGTAGTATAGTGGATAGAGCTCCTGTCCTAGAGTCAGGAAGACCTGAATTCAAATCTGGCCTCAGATATGTACTAGCTGTGTGACCCTGGATGAGTCACTTAACCCTGTTTACCTCTGCCTCCTCATTTATAAAATGAGATGGAGAAGGAAATGGTAAACCATTCCGGTATTTCTGTCAAGAAAACCCCAATTGGGGAAACTAAGAGTCAACATGACTGAAAATGACTGAATAAAATTGATTTTACGTTTAGAACATGCCAGGTAATTTTCTCTTCTCTGAGTTACCTTGTATAAAAAGGAATAATAAGATTGAATACCTTTATAGTAGCTATGTTATATGAGTAGATATCTTGTACATATTTCCGTATGACACATTGCATCAACTGTAGACATCTACTGAAGTAGTTTTTTTTCTTTACTCATATAGAGACAGAGTTTCATGGTAATTAGAATGAACATTTGGAGTTCAGGAAGACTGGGTCCGAATCCTGATCTCCTAAGCATCCTGTGTTACCCAGGACAAAGGACTTGATCTGTTTGTGCCTCAAAACATTCCTAAATACCAAGGCATCCTATTAAATAAGTTTCTGTCTTGGTGAAAGGATATCTCACACTGGGAGTTCTCAGTGATGGTCAGGTACAATTGTTTGAGAGTTTGTTTGCTAACAAAATGAAACATTGCTACCATATGGCATGATACACTTAGAGCTGGAAGGAACATTAGAGGTCATCTAGTCTAAGAATTCTTAATCTTTTTTTTTTTTTTTTTTTTTTAGTGAGGCAATGGGGGTTAAGTGACTTGCCCAGGGTCACACAGCTAGTAAGTGTTAAGTGTCTGAGGCCGGATTTGAACTCAAGTACTCCTGAATTCAGGGTCGGTGCTTTATCCACTGCGCCACCTAGCTGCCCCGAGTTCTTAATCTTTTGAGTATCATGGATGCTTTTGGCAGTCTGGTGAAGCTTGTAGATACTTTCTCAGAATAACACATTTTTAAATAATTGAAGGAAATGCTAAATTTCAATTAGAGGTAGTGAAACTAAATATGTAATTTTCTCGTGCCATCTAGGGACTATGGATTTCCTGAAATCCTGTCCATGAATATTTGACTTCTTGAGGATCTGTAGGCCCATGTTAAGAATCCCTGATCTTATTAGTTCAACCCTCTCATTAAAGAAGTGGCTAGGTGTCACAGTGGATAGAATACTGGACTTTTAGTCAAGAAGATCAGTGTTCTAATTTTGCATCAATCTCTCATTGTGTCTGAGCTATGTGACTCTGAACTATGCCTCAGTTTCCTCATGATAAAGTGGAATAATAGAACTAATAGCACCTAACTCCTGGGTTGTTGTAAGGACAAAATGAGGTAATATTTGTAAGGTGCTTTGCAAACCTTAAAGTGCTACAAAATGCTAACTGTTATTATTATGTATTATTATTATTATACAGATGGAAACTGAGGTGCAGAAAATCTAATTGATGCCAACACTCATGTATCTAGTAAATAGCAGAGCTGAGGAGCAAACCCATGTCCTCTCATTTTAAATACAATGTTGTTGATCCTACACCAGATATGAAGAAGAAAACCAATATCAGGCAGGAAAGAACTAATTCCAGCTAATTTCATCTTATAACTTTTCCTCATAGAATTGCGTGTTGTTTTTTTAACTGATTCAAATCCCTGTCACATATGAAATTTCAGGAAGACCATCTTAGAGAGTGAGTGGTTAATAAAAGTCATCTAAAGCAAATCATCCCTATCTAGCACTTCTAGATATTCTAATTTTTTAATGGAGAAAATGCACTCCTAAACTTAAATATGCATAATAAGGAATACTAATAATAAGATAAAGTGGCTATGTGAGAACGAATATGGTGGAAGCAGAATGCAATTGATTTGCTAAGTATAAAAGCTGGCTTGAATCAGTAAGGATCAGAGTAGAAAAAAAAGAAGAAAAGAAAAAGCCGCATAATGCTTAATAATTGTCCAAAATTGTATGGATTTTAAATATAAAAGTTGGCAGTGGCAAAAGCTAAAAGCCATTAGTAGAGAGACTATTGTGCTCTGCACTACGAGCAACAAGTCACAATCTTATTGGAAAAAACCAGAATCTCGAGTTTCTAAAATTTCACTAACTACACTTGAGACTTGTCTTGATGTTTACTACAATGCCAGCATTGTTAGTCATGGCATGGCCTAAGCATATATGAATCATATTTGAAAAGAGCAACTAATTAACATGAATAGTCTTCTTCTGTGAAGGTCATTCATTGCAAAGTTCATCTTTATTTTTTTCCTCCCACTGAACATTGGTAAAGGAGGCTTCAGCAAAAACCATTAGATGAAGAGACTTCAGGCTGTTTTCTCCTTGACATAGGGTCAGAGTTTTAAAGAGTCTTTTTCTCATGCCAAGAAGCCCTGAAAAAAATAATATTTAAACAAAGAGATACAGAGAGAGATTTCTTGTTCTCATTAGCTGCAAATCTTCCTTCCAGCTCCATTCATTTGGCTAATTCTTTTTCCAAATAGCAGCTCTCATGTACATATCACCACTGCATTTAGGGTTCAATTAGCTGGCATTAGGAGAGGACTTTCTTTTAAATGGGATTGATCCAGAAACTATCTTTGGCTATTGGTTTGGCCAAATACTTTTCTAGGATGGGTTGGATATTTTTGGATTTCCAAAGGATGGTTGAATGGTCTCGAAAATGTTTTCTAGAGGATAAGTGGAGTTTGAGGGGTTTGATTCTCATCCCATTCTACTCTCATGGAAGTTTCAGATCATCACATTATTTAACTTGTCCATTTTGAAATTGAGTGAGCTTTTAACTAAACAGTTGTGTGAAATTTCCTAAGGGAGTTCATAAGATCACAGGGCACACCACTGGGGAGGGACTACGGAGTCATTAAGTACAACAGAATGATTTTATAGCTGAGGAAACTGACTGACCCAAGGTCACATAGCTAGTCAATAGGAGGGACAAGATTCAAACTCAAGTCCTGTTCTCTGACTTTAGATCTGGCGCCTTTCCATTAAACCATGATGTAAAGTAACCTCAACAAATGTAAAGTTACTTTAGGATTACAGGAAACTCTGTTCACCTCTGCCTCTGCAGTTCCCTAGTCTCCTGCAAGACTCAGGTCACATTACTTCCTTTTGCTTAAGAACTTTCCCAGGGGGGCAGATAGGTGGTGTATTAGACAAAACACTGCCCTGGATTCAGGAGTACCAGAGTTCAATCTGGCCTCAGACACTTGGCACTTACTAGCTGTGTGACCCTGGGCAAAGTCACTTAACCCCCATTCCCCCCCCCCAAAAAGAACTTTCCCAATCCACCCAGCTGCTATATATTTAGCATAAACCCTAGTGATTTACATGTCTTTTCATTAGACTATAAGCTTCTGAAGAGAAAGGACCATTTTTGCCTTTCTTTGGATTTCCAATACTTAGTAAGTCAAGAAGTATTTATTTACTTCCTACTATATACCAGGCACTGTGGTAAGTGCTGGGAATCCAAAGAAAGGCAAAAAAACAGTTTCTGTTCTCAAGGAGCTCGCAATCTGATGGGAGAGACAAAATGCAAATAACTATGTACAAAAAAGATCAATACAAGATAGATTGTAGATATTATGAAAGGAAGGCAATATGATCAAGGGAGTTTGTATATAATGAGACTTTAGCTGCCCCTTGAAAAAAGCCAGGGAAGCCAGGAGGCAGGGATGAGGCACATGGTAAGGAAATAAAAAGTTTGTTGACTGACTATATAAAATTCAACTAAAATAGCACTCATTTAAATGCTCTTCATTGGTTCTTGTTTCTCTTTTTAGTAGGACTGGGAAAATGGAAATATCTTATCCAACTAGCACAAAACATGACACTTTATACATGCACCCTCTAGAATGGAACTAAAGTTTTGGAACAATCCCTTTGTTCTGGCTGTGCCTGCAGGATACAATGTGGTTGTTAAATGGAAGGAGAATTAGCTCACAAGTCAGAAGACCTAGTCCCAACTTTGACATCAGACAAGTCACTTCATCTAAGCCAGTATTTTTTATTTGTGAAATGGGAATAATTGTTGTCCTTCCTATTTCTCATGGTTGCTGACAGAATACAATACTATAATATTTAAACATATTTTGTAAACCATAAAGCACTACACATATAGAAGGTTTTATTTTTATATGATTTATAGTTGGTTGAAAAGTAAATTAGCAAAAGCCCTTGGTCTTGATGTTTTAGGTGACATTCCATTACATCTTATTATTAGAAAGGCAGCAGATTCAGGCCAACCCATTGTGTTGTCACAACCCAAAAGTAATGAGGCCAAAGCTTACCTGAGGATAGCAGCTGAAGTTGTGAAAAGAATGCCTCCACCACCTGCATGATATCCCAAGAGTTAATACCTGGAAACAGTTACAAGACACTGTCAATAAAATTACCTTTGGAGATCAACAGGTTTAAATCAATAGAAATGTATTAATGATCACATTTGTACTTCATCATATTTATAAAGAAATCATGTTTTGCTCTGTATACATGTGCATTTTCTGGGTTCATCTACTAATAAAAGGTTTATATTAGTAAAAAAGAAAGGGCAGCTAGGTGGCACAGTAGATAAAGCACTGGCCTTGGATTCAGGAGGACCTGAGTTCAAATCCAGCCTCAGACACTTGACACTTACTAGCTGTATGACCTTGGGCAAGTCACTTAACCCTCATTGCCCCACAAATTTTTTTTTAAAAAAAGTAAAAAATATAGACAAAATAGCCAGTCACATAGCTGGCTATTTTGACACCATGATTCTAAATAATTGTGTTATTTTTTGCATTGAATGGAACATTTGTTCAATTAATAAATGCAAAAAAAATCATGGTGTCTTGAACATAATAGGATAGACATTCATAATGAACTTATGATTTTCTTAGCATGTGAAATTTGCAGTTAAGGAAGCTCCTGGTATCAAGGCATATTACCTCATGTCTGAGACATATTGTTTTAGAGAAAAGCCTAGAATATGGAGAGGTTAAGGGACTTGCCCAGGGTCACATAGACAGTGGGACCAATCTAGGTCTTCTCTCTGAGGGCAACTCTCTGTCCACTTTTCCACATTGTCTCTCAGATGCACATAGTAAATAGCAAATAAATGTTGGTTGGATGAATAAAACTGGTTGTTTCGTAACTTATAGCTGGATGTCTTTACCAGTGATAGTTTATGATTACTATGCAGGCAAGTCTCATTCGCATTGACAGTTCCCTGGTGAGGGGGTGGGGATGGTTATGGGGAATGCAGGGGAGAGCTGGGGGAGTGTTTCAGTAGATTTTGCCTTCCTTTCTGGTATCCCAATCCCTCAATAGATTTGTTGTGTTAGAACCAACCACTTTTCAACTGAACACACTTGCTACAATCCTTGTGATGGAGCCATCTGGTTTTATCATTAAGAAATGAAGTCCCAAATAATATTAACTGCTATTTATAAGGGACTTTTAATTTTAAAAACTCTAATCACAACAACCCAGTGTGAGAAGTAGTACAAGATTATCTTAGTTCTACAGATAATGAAACTGAGGGTTAGACATGGTCACACTGCTAAAAAGTTTTGGAACTAGATTCTGAACTCAGGTCTCTAAGTCCTTAGAGACTAGACTCCAAGGCTCTTCCAAAACAAAACAATATGCTCCACTTATTCCTCTATGGGATGCTGTTTTCATTAAGAAATGTGACCATGAAGGAAAAACCTGATGTAAAGGGAGAAAGTAGTTGAAAATGGAGAAGAGGGGAAAAAGAGCTTGACAGAGGAAAACACTGGGCAAGCCATTTAATCCTCATTGCCCTGCAAAAGAGAGAGAGAGAGAGAGAGAGAGAGAGAGAGAGAGAGAGAGAGAGAGAGAGAGAGAGAGAGAGAGGAAAACAAAGAGAAGACAGCAAAAGAGGAGAGAGCAGAATAAGGAGAGAGAAAAAAGAGGAGAAAGAACAGGAAGAAAAGAGGATGAGAAAAGAGAAAAGAAGAACAGGAAGAGAAGGAAAAGGAAGAGAAGGAGAAGACAAAAGTAGAAGAATGAGGAATAAGAAGAGGAGGAAGATCACTCCACTCTATCTGCTGACTTGTTGTTTTTCAGTCATTTAAATCATGTTCCATCTTTATGACCCCATTTGGGAATTTTTGGCAAAGGTACATAAGTGGTTTGCCATTTTCTTCTTCAGCTCATTTTACAGATGAGGAGACTGAGGCAAACAGGGTTAAGTGAGCTGCCCAGGATCACATAACTAATAAGAGTCTGATGCCAGATTTGAACTCAGGAAGATGAGTCAGGCTCTGTACTTTATCCACTGTGACATCTAGCTGCCCATCTGCTGCTATGGCTGATTTCAATTCCACGGAACAAGATGCTGGATAACTCCTGGCCATTCCTCAATTTCTTGCCTCCTTTCTTTGTGTCATTCCCCCTCCCCAATCAGATGGTAAACTCCTTGAGGACAGGGATTCATTTTTTATCATACATTACATCTCTGAACTTTAGCACAGTGCCTAGTATATTTTAGTGGATTGTATTCGATTGGAAGGAAAAGAGAAAAAAGAGGAAAGCTGAAGCAGGGCAGAAAGAGAAAGAACTGATAAGGGTTCAGAGGCTATAGACTAGGAAGTCTAGTCAAATGAAAGGAGCAAAACTGTTATAGAATATTTTCCTATTTAGGGGATTGAATGTTTCACGGTTTACTTGGCTGTCAGATTGTTTTACATTTTTGTTTGTGAACATACATGGTGATCATCTTTAAGACAAAAAAAAATTCAATGGTGGGTCCCTTGATGCTCTTGTTGGGAACAGATGTCTGCACAATATCTGGACTTTCCTTTCCTACCATTTAGACACCACAAATCACACGAAGCCATTTTCTTTATTCATTCTTCCTTTCCTACATATTCCTTGTTGTTGTTTTTTTTGTTTGTTTTTTTTTGTTTTTTTGTTTTTAGTGAGGCAATTGGGGTTAAGTGACTTGCCCAGGGTCACACAGCTAGTAAGTGATAAATGTCTGAAGTCGGATTTGAACTCAGGTACTCCTGACTCCAGGGCCAGTGCTCTATCCACTGTGCCACCTAGCTGCCCTACATATTCCTTGTTGAGGCTGAGTTAGTGGAGAAAGACTAAGATAAGGAAAAAAAAGTATTTAGAGGTCACAGACACAGATTCACAGTCTGTGTTGATGCCATTACCCCATGTCCATGTGAGAATCAAAGCCTCAATTCAAAACAAAATGTGAGTGTGTGTGTTTGTGTGTGTGCAGGTGCATGTGTTTATTTCAAGTAGTCGGTAATCAATAATGAATAGATAATTGTGTGCTATCAGCTTCAGAGAATCACACAATAGTGGACTGTATATGGGGGGGAGGACATGTCAGTTTTGGGTTGAAGGAGAGACAAAAAGCCTGTGACAATACACAAACTAGATTGGCTGATTTTCTTTTTCTTTTCTTTTTTTCTTCTTTCCTTTCCTTTCCTTTCCCTTTCTTTTCTTTTCTTTCCTTTTCAATCATAAAACCTGAGAGTTGGGAGAGATTTTAGAGGGGATAGATAGAGTCTAAGTTTGCATCCAGTGGGAAACAACTCTAGCAAATCTTTCTCCAAATTGAATACTTCCAGTGATAGGGGGTTTACTACTTCATGAGGTATCCCAGTTCCTTTGCTGAAAAACTGATTCTTAGAAAGGTTTTCCATAAAAGGTAAGGGGTAGTGTGGTGAGCAATTGCTTAATTTAGTCAAATAGTGGGTTGGTTGGTTTGTGGTCTTCATGATACTAAATATGGATCCTGACTTTGTTTTTCATTGTTCAACTGGATGTTTCAGCATCTTGAAGATATAGCCTCTGTTGCCATAGAGGGACATAAATTGCATAAACAGGGGCACTTCTTTGTGTAGACATCTGTTTCTTGAGTTTGGCCATAGGGAGGTAGTAAAGAAAAGGGAGCTAGGGAAGAATGACCTTGCCATCAAATCAGGAAAATGCTCTCCAGTTCTCCGGTATGTCTCTGGAAGTGCTCATCTCATCTCCAAGTTTCCAAGCAAGCTGATCCTGTGTCCAATTCAAGTTGAAAATAGTTTATCTGGAGCCAGCATCCTCAGTAACTACTGACTCTCTCATTTTTTCTCCATTATGTCTGTTTTATTAGGGAAAGCTTATGTAGCTATAGAATCTGGACTTTTAAAACAAATCAAATCAACATATATTTATCAAGTGGCTAGTATTATTTTGGTTCTTGAAGAAATCATTTAATATTCTCTGGGCTCCATTTCCTTATATGTAATGTAAGAAGTTGTATCAGATGGTCTTCAAGTATCTTCTAATTCTAATATCTGTGATTCATTGCTTCGTCTAGCATTGAAATATACAAAATATATATAAGAAGTTGACTTTAAGAAGCCTTTCCTCATTCTCATGATCTTTTCTGTATCTTTTGACAATATTGATCATTTTCTTCTCCTTGATGCTCTCTTCTTTCTAGTGTTTCAGAGGCACCATTCTCTCCTGGTCCTCCTCCTACCTATTTGACCACATCCTCCTCAGTCTTCTTGCTGAATCCTCTTGCCGATCACACCCTATACTGTTGGTGTCCAGCGAGGATTCTGTCCTGAGTCCTCTTCTCTTACCCTCTATTCTGCTGCACAAGGTGATCTCAACACTCTCATTTTAATTACCACTTATGATTCTCAAAACTACCTATCATGCCTCAAATTTTAGGGTGACTTCCAACCTTATGTCTCCAACTGCCTTGCAGACATCTCAAACTGGATATCCAACAGACGTTTCAAATTTGACATGTCTAAAACCAAACTCATTCTTTCCCTCTAAATCCTAGGTGGCTCAGTGGATAGATCTCTCAGCATGGAGTCAAAAAAGATTGAAATTAAATTTTGCCCTCAGATACTTACTAGCTGTGTGACCCTGGACAAGTCACTTCACCTCTGCTTACTTCAGTTTCTTTATATGTAATATGAGAAAAATAATAGCACCTACCTTCCAAAGCTGTTGTGAGGCTCAAATGAGATAATAATTGTAAAGCACTTAGTACAGTGTCTAGCACATAGTAAACACCACATAAATGTAAGCTATTGTTATTCATCTTTTTCCCCACCCCCTCAACCTTCCTTATGATTGTAAAGGGAGTCACCATCTTTGTAGTCTCTCAGGCTCAAAACCTAGAAGTCATTCCGGATTCCTCACTAACTCTTACCTCCTATATCTAGTCTATTACTAAGGTCTGTCAATTTCACCTTTGTGACATCTCTTGAATCTGCCCCCTTCTCTCCTCTAACATTCCCATCACCCCTCTAGTGTAGTCCTTTATCACCTCACACCTTGATTATTGCAATAGCCTGCTGGTAGGTCTCCCTATTCCAGTCCATCTTTTATTCCTAACCTAGTGAGTTTTTAAAAGTACAAGTTAAGGGCAGCTAAATGGCAGAGTGGATAAAGCACCAGCCCTGTAGTCAGGAGGACCTGAGTTCAAATCCGGCCTTAGACACTTGACACTTACTAGCTGTGTGACCCTGAGCAAGTCACTTAACCCTCATTTCCCCACAAAAAACAAGAAAAGAAAAAAAGAAAGTAAAAGTTAGACCATGTCACCCCACTACTTGATAAATTCTGGTGGCTCCCAATCACCTCTGGCATCAAATGCAAAATAGTCTGCTTGGCATTCAATGTCCGTATTAACTTAGTTTCCTTCTACCTTTTCCCTTCTACCTTACTTCCTGACATGTACTCTATGACCCAGTGACACTGAACTACTGACTGTTCCACAAACAAGACATTCCATCTGTGGGCTCTAGGTATTATCTCTGGCTGTTCACCATGCCGGGAATATTCCTCTCCATATCAGTCTACTTGCCTTTCCTGGCTTCCTTTAATCCCAACTAAAATTCCATAATTCTTTAGGAACCTTTTCCCAATACCTTCTTTTTTTTTTTTTTGCAGGGCAATGAAGGTTAAAGATGACTTGCCCAGGGGTCACACAGCTATAAGTGTTAAGTGACTGAGCCCACATTTGAACTCAGGTCCTCCTGAATCCAGGACCAGTGCTTTATTCCACTGGCGCCACCTAGCTGCCCCCCTTTCCCAATACCTCTTAATTCTAGTGCCTTCCCTCTATTGATTATTTCCTATTTATCCGAATATAGCTTGTTTGTATACATGTTTGTTTGTTGTTTATCTCCCCCATTATATTGTAGATTCTTGAGTGCAAGAACTGTCTTTTTGCCTTTTTGGTATCCCTAGCACTTAGAAAAGGATGCCTGGTATGTAGTATGTTATTAATAAATGTTGGTTGATTGAAATATAGATAGGACAATAAAACTCTTGCACAAAACCAATCAACATATAAACCAAGTGTTAAAATCCATAGTGCATATGAATTAAGGACCTGGAAGAGATCCACCTGGACCTGTTTAATTGGGGAACACTTTCTGAAGGGCATGGGTGAGAACTGAACTCTATATGTTAAGTATAAAATTCATGGGTTAATCCAAGAATCATTTATTAAAGACCTAATCATATGAAAGATATTGTGCTAGGTACTAGTTACACAAAGAAAAAAATTAAAATAGTTCCTTCTCTCATTCTACTTGGGACAGGGGTGGGGATACAGGATACAAATAGCTAAGTATAGGATAGGAATTGGGCATGGTCTTGTGATTTCATTGGTACAGGGAGCTCCCAGAGAGGAAATTTGCCTCTACCAATGCAGGTTGCCACTTTTTCTGCAGTCTATGGTCTTAAAGAGTTGCCTAGAACATTGAGAGATTATGTGACCTGCCCAGATTCACAATCAGTATGTGTCAGGGATGGCATTGAACCCAGGTCTTTTTGGCTCTGAGGGCAGCTCATTGTTCACTGTGCCACATCACTTAATGGTGATTTGAGGAAGCAAAGAACATTAATAACAAGGTAAGGCAGGAGCTGAGCCTCAAAGGAAAGCTGGGGAATGTTTTAGAGATTAAAATGATAAGGATGGACATTCTAGGAGTGAGGAAGATCCGGACCAAAAGGATGGAAGATAGAATGCCAAATTTGGAAATAGTCAAGTGGGCCACCTACACTGGAACAGAGCAATATGAAGCAATGCTTAATGTCTTCAAAGGGAGGTTAGAGCCATATTTTGATGGACTTTATGTGCTAACATGAGGAAATTTCTATTTTGTCCTAGATTCAGGAGAAACGCCTGAAGGTTCTTGTATAGAGGGATAACATGATGAACATCCTTTAAGAAGAGTATTTTGGCAAATGTGTGTAGAATGGATTAGAGGAGAGAGTCTGTAGGACAGGGTACAAATAGGAATTTAATGTAATAATCCAGGCAGGTAATAAGGGCCTGAACGCAGGAATTCCTGTGAGTAGAGAGGGAGGGAACAGATGGCAATATAGGTTATGGAGGATGGAATGACAATGGAAAAAAAAAAATTGGTAACTGAATGATATAGCCCTTGAGGAAGAGGGAAGAATTGACACTGAGGATGAGAAACTGGATTGAAAAAATGGTGGTACCCTCAGCCATAATAGAGAAGGTTTGGAAGAGGAGAAGTTAAGGGAGAAGTCAATGAGTTCCATTTTGATATGTTGAGTATGAAATATCTATGCATCTATGCAAATATCCAGGTAGGGGTGGAGAGAGAGGGGGAAGGGAAACAGAAAGAGGGAGGGAGAGAGTGCCAAGTGACAAGTTGGTGATGCAGGACTGAGATTCTCCGCCCCTCAACCCCGGGATGTTCAAAGTAGAGAAAAGAGACTAAAACAGAAGGGCTATGGCAATCAGCTCTTTACAGTTTAGATGTAGAGCTAGAAAGGACCTTGGAATCCACAGAGTCAAACCCCTCATTTTACAGATGAGAGACCCAGGGTCCTTAGAAGCTGGAGTCACATAACGAGTCAGTGTCTGAAGCAGAACTTCCAGACTCAACCTCTCCATGTACCCACCTAGCTGTTCCAATTTTTTCCCCCTACAAAATCTTTACTAAGGGTGTGCCTTGTCCTAATGAAAAGCTGAATTACTATAGTGAGGCTTTTCTATCAAGTAAAAAACAAATGAGTTAAGGAATGTTGCAGAAGAAAGTTAGGTTGTCGAGTCAATACTACCAGCATCTCTTGCCCTGTCCTTTTACTACTTGACAGTGTGACTTTGGGCAAGTCATTTCTCTTCCCTTAGAATCAGTCCTCCTCATCTCTAAAATTAGAGGTTTGACTAAATGGCCTTGTACATTCCTTCAAGCTCTATGTCTATGAATCATGATCCCGGATTCGTGATTTCTTCCTAATTCTGACAACTACTGTGAAACTTGAGTAGGTTATTTGCCCTTTCTAGTTCTCAGTTCCCTCAACAGTTTGAAACAAAGGGAGTTGGATTAAGTGATAGTTAAAGCCTCTTTCTCAGCTCTAATATTGTTAACACTAGATCTGGAGTCATATTTGAACCCAGAAAACTGGGTTTAAATATTAGAGCTGAGACTGACTACCATTTTGGAATTGACCAAGTCATTTTAGTGTCTCTGGGTCTTAGTTTCTTCGTATGATAAATCAAAGGGGTAGGCTAGACTGTATTTAAGGTCACTTCTAGCTCAAAACTATGATCCTTCTTGGTTCTCCCAGGAGCAATTGTATTTTGTTAAAAATAAGACTGATCTTTCAAGATTCTAAGAACACAGGTGAAAGTTAATTCAATAATAAGTGTTTTTGCAGACTTCATAGCAAAATTGTCTATAGAATTTATTATCTATTCATAATGCCTTTTGCTGAAAAATGAGTTCTGTTCTTCCCTCACCTCTCCTCTTGTCTTAAGCATCTTATTAGGGATAGTACACGAGGTCTTTCCTTGGCTCATTATTTGACTGTAAATAGGACAAATTTCAGTGAGAGCATGAATGAGTGAAGACAGCTCTGAAAGACAGAACAAAAAGAAATAATAATCATGTTTCTCTTTGTATATTAACTGTTTAGCTTCTGGAGGAGTATTAGTCCACTAAGAGATGCATAATTAGGAGATATGCCAGATGGGTAATCAATGTAATTTTAATTTTTATACAGAGAGAACAGAGTTGTGTGTGTGTGTGTGTGTGTGTTTAGAAGGCGCTTTAGTTCCATGCAGCTAAATACGAATATCTTGCATTAGAGGGTTACTGTCTTCCATGCCATGAGTGGAATCTGCTCTTTAATCTCCCTCATTTTTTTAGCTGTCTGATGGAATAGAATATTGAATGGTCCAACCAGATGGAAGCATAAAGCTTTGCAAGCAGAGATGGGAAGCAGAGCTCTCAGCAAGGGAAAGTTGAGAGCTTTATTAATCAGCATCATCATCAGCCAACATTGCAACCTCCCTTTCCACCCCCTTCCCAATCCCATTCAGTTGGGATTCAGCTGTTGTCTCTATCCTCCATCCTGGCCTGCAAAGAATACTCTGCTCCAATGTGAAGGAAATGTTAGCCATGGCTCATATGGAAGGGAGAGAGGATAGAGTCTCCTGCCAGAGGGAGGCAGCGTGGCTGGTGGGAGGGATCGGTGACTAAGGCAGACCTCCAAAGAGTACAGAGTAGAGCAGGGTCCTGTGGGGGATGAGGCTACAGGATTGGTTTCTTTTCAACCTGCATCCTCAATTAGTATTGAGGTGCCCCAGGCAACGTGTCCATAGGCAAACTCACTAGGGTAGCTGGAGATGGAACTAGGTTCCAAGCCACTCTGGTCAGGCTATCTATTGAGCTTGTGCTTACTGGACAGTAAGGGTGAGAGATCCAGTTGGGCCCTGGCATCCAAGGATATTGTCCCAAGGAGATTTTCTTCTTTCCAACCTATGGCAAGAGTAAGTGGGAAATAATTCAAACCAACAATGAGTTCTTTTGTCCAAAGGATGTCAGGCAACCATTACGACTGATCTCTTTGTTGCTATCTTTGTGTAGTTGACAATTTAGCTGTGAAACATCCTGCTGTTTTCTGCAGTCTTAGTTTGGGTAAGAAACTGAAAGAGACTTGAGCTGGAGTCTATATCTTTTTTTTGTCTAGAATTTATTTTCCAAATTACATGTAAAAACAAATTTTGACATCAATTTTTTAAACTTTGTGTTCCAACTTCTCTTCCTTCCTCCCTTCCCACTCCCTAACCCCAGAACTCAAGCAATTCAATATAAGTTATATGAGTAGGTCATGGAAAACATCTCTACATAGCTACATGTGAGAGAAAACAGATAAAAACAGAAAAACTCAGATTAGGAACTGTCAAAAAAAATATGTTTCAATCTGTTTTTCAGATACCATCAGTTCTTTCTCTGTAGATGGATTGCAATTTTCATAGAGTCTGAAGTTTTATTGGGGTCATTGCATTGCTTCCCAGCAGATCATCTTACACTATTGCTGTTATTTTGTATATAGTTACATTTCACTCTGCTTCAGTTCATGTAGGTCTTTACAGGTTTTTCTGATAGCATCCTGTTCATCATAACTTTATAATAGTACCCTGTAAACTTGACAAAGAATTTCTTCACAATAGCCCAGCAAAGGTAGGTACCATATGTTTTGCCATTATAATCATCATAACAATTGTGTCCCTCCATCCTATTCCCTTCCCATGATATTTACTCTATTTTATATCATCTTTCATCCTATTCCTCCTCAAAAGTGTTTTGCTTCTGACTGCCCCTTCCCCCACTCTGCCCTCCCTTCTTTCATCCTTCCCTCTTTATCCTCTTCCCCTCCTACTTTCCTGCAGTTAGATAGATTACATCTCCCAATTGGGCGTATTTATTAGTCCCTCCTTGAGCCCCCTCTGATGAGATTAAGGTCTTTGAGCTAATTCTGTGTTTCTAATTTTTCTTCCTCCCTCCCTCCTCAACCCTCCCTATGAAATCAAGCAATTCAATATAAGTCATACATGTGCAGTTATGCAGAACATCTTCACCTTCCTCAAAAGTGTTTTGCTTTTTATTGCCCCCTTCTCCAATCTGCCCTACCTTCCTTCCCCTCTTCCCCCACCCCTTTATCTGTTTCCCCTCCCATTTTCCTCAGGGCAAATATATTACTATACCCAATTTGAGTATGTATGTTATTCCCTCTTTGAACCAATTTTTGATGATAGTAAGGTTGACTCACTCCCTGACTCGTTCCCCCTCTTCCCTCCCCTCCATAAGCTTTTTCTCACTTTTCCCCAGTCTACCTCTCCCTTTCCCTTGCTTCCAGTGCATTCCTCTTACCCTTAATTTTATTTTAAAGATGTCATCATAGGTTAGCTAGGTGGCACAGTGGACTAAGCACCAGTCCTGGACCCAGGAGGCCCTGAGCCCAAATCTGGCTCCAGATATAAGCCACCTCACCCTGCCTGCCCCCACACAAAAAACAAGGATAAACAAAAAAATAAATGCTTTACAGATATCATCCCTTCATATCAGTTCAGACCTGTGTCCTCTAAGTGTACTCTTTTCAGCTGCCCTAACACTGGAGAAAGTTCTTATGAGTTGGAAGTATTATCTTCCATGTAGGAATGTAAACAGTTTAATCTTTAATATACCTCATGATTTCTTCTTCCTCTTTACCTTTTTATGCTTCTCCAGGGTCTTGTATTTGAAAGTCAATTTTTCTATTCAGTTCATGTCTTTTCAAATTGTCTGAAAGTCCTCTTTTTCATTGAAATCACAATTTTTCCTCTGAAATATTATATTCAGTTTGGCTGGGTATGTGATTCTTGGCTGTAGTCCCAGTTCCTTTTGCCTCCGGAATACCATATTCCATGCCCTTCAGTCCTTTTAATGTAGATGCTGCTAGATCTTGTTTTATCCTTAGTGTAGCTCCACAGTATTTTAATCCTTTTTTCTAGCTCTTTCAATATTTTCTCCTTGACCTGGGAGCTCTGAATTTGGCTATAATATTCCTGGAGGTTTTCCCTTTTGGGATCTCTTTCAGAAAAGATTGGTGGATTCTTTCAATTTCTATTTTAGCTTCTGCTTCTAGAATATCAGGGCAATTTTCCTGACAATTTCTTGGAAGATGCTGTCTAAACCTCTTGTTTTGGTCATGGTTTTCAGGTAGTCAAATGATTTTCAAATTATCTCTCCTGGATCTATTTTCCAGGTCAGCTGTTTTTCCAAGGAGATATTTCATATTGCTCCCTATTTTTTTATTCATTTGGATTTGTTTAACTGTGTCTTGGTTTCTCATAAAGTCACTAGCTTCCATTTGTTTAATCCTAATTTTTAGGCAATTATTTTCTTCTGAGAGCTTTTGTATCTCCTTTTCCATTTGGCTTTTCAAGCTGTTGACTTTTTTTCTCATTACTCTCCTGCATCACTCTCATTCCTCTTTCCATTCTTTCCTCCACCTCTCTAAATCTTCCTTCTATCTCTCCTACTTTCTCTTCAAAGTTCCTTTTGAGTGCTTCTGTGACCTGAGACCAATTCATATTTTTCTTGGAAGCTTGGATGTAGGGGCCCTGAAGTTGTTATCCTCTTCTGAGGGTGTACCTTGATCTACCTTGTTGCTGAAGAAACTTTCTATAGTTCTAAACTTTCTTACTTGCTCATCGTGCAAACTTGATTTTTAACTCCCTCTTACAGTGGGGTCCTACTTCCAAGCTACACTGTCCCAAGATTCAGAGGGTTCCAGGTGTTTCAGTTTGAAGGAGGAAAGGTTTTTCTCTCACTTGGCCTGTTCTCTAGTCTGGAGATAACCTCAAGCCAACTTGCTAATTAACTAGCCCGCCAGACTTTGTGTGCTGTGGTTTTAGCTCCAATGAGCCTGTGCCCCTCCCCTACCTGGACCTTCTATGGCTCAAGATTTCTTACTGGTCTCCATTGGGGTGGGATTGTTGAATTCCTCCTTAAGTCCCACAGATACCCCTATATTTTCCTCCCTGGCCAGCCATTCAGCCCTCTTGCCTGACCATAAGCTTGGTTCCAGAAGATGCCAGTGCTGCAGCTGGTTGAGAGGTTTGGGGATAGTTTCTCTGGTGTAGCCTGCCTGGGGACTGTGTTGGTGCAATTGCAGGGTTGGACTCTACTTACAGCCCAGCATGGCCCCTTATAAGCTGTCTTTAGCTGGGAAAAATAATCTTAGCCCATCTTTTTGTGGGTTTTGCTGCTCCAGAGGTTGTTTATTGCTGTTTTGGAGATTATTGTGTCAGGAGCTCTGTGCATTTAATGCCTTTCCTGTGCCATCTTCTGGAGTCTGTAGCTAACCCAGAGCTCCTGAATTTGAAATGGAGGTTGGTTCAAGATCTCTTTGATGTTCTTCAGTCATTTCTGACTCTTCCATCACACCATTTGGGGTTTTCTTAGCAAAGCTACTGGAGTACTTTGCTATTTCCTTCTGTATGTAAGGAATTAATTGGGATTTGGGATTTCTATAACCCTATCTCTGCTTCACTATGGTGAGACTGAAAAGATGTAATCTTGAAAAGCCATGTGGCTTCAGCGTCAGGAAGTGATGTTTGCTCATGGGTCCTGTCACTCAAAGTTGCCAGCCAATTAACTTGGAGCTGTGTGTGTGTGTGTGTGTGTGTGTGTGTGTGTGTGTGTGGCCCTGTTTCCTGTTTCACAGGAGGCTTCTGGGAGGAGGGAGGAGTGAAGGTGCTTTTTCACCCCGGGGTGAGAGAGAGAGAGAGAGAGAGAGAGAGAGCGAGAGAGGGAGAGAGAGAGAGAGAGAGACAGAAAGGAACTGGTGGGTGGTTGACCTTCAGACTGAGCCAGGAGATGCTACACAGCTGATTGTCCTTAGAACTACAGATTGCAGGTGGTGGTGAGTTTGTGTTGTTGAGGAGAAGCTGGCTCTTTGGGCCAGCTGAGCTGGAGGCAAGTTTAGGGTTTGAGTCAGTTTTTATTCGAGCAGGACTGTTCTGAGCAGCTTGGGAGGCAGAGCTTGGGTCTCTTTACCCTAGAGATTTGGATTCTAACCATCTGGGAAGTGGGACATATTTTTCCCTTTCTCTATCACCTTTCTCATTGTCCCTTGCTCTATTATTTCACTTGTGTTAGTAAATTTTGTTCCCATTAATAAAACCTGATTTATTTGTGGAAAAGAGGCTGTTAAATCTCCTTTCTTATCAGTCTGGGAGAAATAAATAAAGAAAAGGCAGTGTAGAAGACAGGAAACTCTGGGCCTAGAGGTCTCTCATTATTTTCTGAACCCCAGTATTACAGTGAGCCACTCAATTAGCTCTCCCCATACTTAATTTGGCCCATACATGTAGCTCATTTTATAGATGAGGAATCTGAGACAACCAGGGTTAAGTGATTTGCACAGGGTCACACAACTAGTAAGTGTCTGAATCTGGATTTGAACTGAGGCCTTCCTGAATGCAGGCTTGTTATTCTATCCACTGTGCCCTAGATCTCTAAAGTGATCTAAAATGATTGAATAGAAAAGGTTTCCATGGCTGAGTCCATATATCAATTCAGTTCAACTTGTTCAACTCAATTCAATTGCACTAGCCTTTAGTATGTGTCTAATAAGGGCAAAGCACTGCACTAAATTTGGGGGATCAAAGACAAAGTATCAACAAATCAAATTTTGGGGTAGGGGCAAGCACTAATAATTGAGGGGATCAGGAGAGGCTTCATGTAAGAGGTGGCTCTTGAGTTGACTCCTAAAGAAGAAAAGAAGACTAAGAAACGGATGGGACCTTAGAAGCCATCTAGTCTAACATTTTCCTTTGTACAGATGAGGAAATTGAGGCCAAGAGAGGTTAAGTGACTTGTGAAAGGTCACATAGTCTGTAAGGGTCAGAGCTGAAATTCGAACTTAGTATCTCTGACAATTCCAGCCCTCTTTCCACTGTACCACAGAAGTTGGGGATCCTAAAAGACTGCCTCATGATCACCACAAAATTTCTGAGCAATACCCTCCAGACTGGTGCAAGCTAACTCGCAGGCCCACGGGGCAAGCCTTTATTGTAGGCATGTCTAGAATGGATGCACTTAGTCTAGCCTGAGATTTTTTGGGATGTATGAACAAGTGTGGATGAAAAGATGTGCATTGCAATCCACTATGAACATGTCAATCAGTCAGTCAATAAGCATTTCTTAAGCACCAACTATGTGCAAGACATTGTGCTAAATGCTGGAGTTTCAAAAACAGGCAAAAAATAGACCCTGCTTTCCAGGAGCTCATAGTCTAAATAAAGGAGACAACACACAAACAATTGTGCATAAACAAGCCATAGACTTAGAAATAATCAAAGAGGAAAGGCACTAGAATGTGTGTTGCAGTAGCAGCAGGAGACTGGAGGGAAGGGTTGTGTGGGAAAGGGAGGGGAGTGGAAAAATACCTTCATTTACCACACCAAAGGGGGGAGGGGGTAAGTGGAGAACAAAAGCCACAGGATGGACAATCCAGGGCAAGGATTAAGGTCTGGCCCATTACAATAGGACCATGGGGTGCTAATTCATTGGGATAGAATGGGAACATGCCTGAGTTGTATATGCACTGGAAGATACCATAGAAGGAATAGAATTAGGGTGGGCCAAGTTACAGGAATAGTCTGTGAAGAGCAAATCTCCTGTGCCCCCATGGCCTATTCCAGAGGTGTCAGAAATCAAATAGAAACCAGAGGTAAGGCTCCCTTTGGGCCACATATTGACTTTGGCATTCAAAGCCCTTTATAACATAGCCCCCTGTTATGTTTCCCATTGTCTTACACCTTAATCTCTCACAGGTACTCTTTAATCCAGTGACTTTGGCTTCCTGGTCATCCCACAAACAAGACACACTGAATCTCTCAGCTCTGAGCATTCTCTTGGGCCATCCCTCATGCCTGGAATGCTCTCTTCTGCTCTGATTACTGACCTTCCAGGTTTCAAATCCCAATTAAAATCCACCTCCTAAAGGAAACCTTGCCTAACCCTCTTAATTCAGTGACCTTCCTTTCTGTTAATTATTTGCTATTTATACTTCTTATAGCTTGTTTTGTCTCTATATTTGCATGCTATCTCTCCCTTAGACTGAAAACTCCTTGAGAGCAGGGACTGTTTTTTATCTCTTTCTATATGCCCATCACTTAGCACAGTACCTGTCACATAGTAAGACCTTAAATGTTCATTGATTGATTAACTTAGAAAACCATATGGCTTAAGTATTTATTTCTTTATTAATATATCAACATACTAAAGTCAGATGAGAACTACACTGCAATCTGTTTTGCCCTCACTAAGGAGTGTTGCAGACCTCATGTGTCCTATGGGTTGTGTGTTTGACACCTCTGGTCTATATTGTGGGACAGAGGTGGTGGAGGTGATTCTTGAAACTCATAGTCAACCTAATGATCCATTTAGTTCTTTCTCTGATACAGGCACTGAGGAAAAACTCAGAAAATGTTTAAGGTGCTTATCCCCTACCCCCGATTCATCCAAGAAACATTTCTCAAAGTCTGTTCTGCCATATAGCATTGTTTTATATAATAACAGCTTATACTCAATAGCATTTTAAAGCTTACAAAGCACTTTCCTTTTAACTTGGTGAGGGTGGTAGTGTCATTATTGCTACTTTTGTTTTACTAATGAAGCAACTGAGGCTCAGACAGATTGAATAACTTGCCAAAAGTCACACAAAGGGAGGGTCAAAACCAGGATGGAAACACAATCTCAGGGCTTTCAATCTATATCTCCACTCTATGGCACTGAGTGTGGTGACCAAGACACCAACTCTAAAAGGTTCAGGGTGTACTCCAACTATCCCTACTGTCCTCTGCATAAATATGTATCTTTGGCACAGGAATTTTTCTAAAATAGCTTTTGAATGGATTGAGTTTTTTTCACCTCTAGTGGCATTGACCATTTAATACAAAATTCAGGTGGAACCCCAAAGAGCATACTTCTGAACCCAGGGAAGAGCTGGTGATTTCTAAAACCAAATGTTATATGGATGACATTAAATAAAGGTGCATGTGTGTGTGTGTGTGTGTGTGTCAGAGACAGAGACAGAGACAGAGAGATAGAGACAGACAGAGACACACAGAGAGAGACAGAGACAGAGAGAGAAACAGAGGCAGACAGAAACAGAGACGGACAGAGACAGAGAGACAGAGAAGAGAGAGAAACAGAGACAAAGGCACAGAGAGAGACATTTAGACAGAAAGGGAGAAAGGGAGTTACAGAGACAGATGTCAGAGACAGAGAGAAAGTGGTATGGATTTAGGTCAGACTAAGGGTTTTAGCCCTCCTGAAGCAAAAAACTCCACAACTCAAGAAATTCATCAGCTTCAGGCTCCTCAATAGTAGGAACTACAGGCATGCCCCTTTACAACTAGTTCATTCAATTTCTTTCAAAAAGAATTTCTTGAACTATGTGCAAGGCTTTATATTGGGCTCTGGGGATACAAAAGCTGAAGTCTCCAAACCAGGAAGACACTTAGGATAATTGGTCTAGAACTACAAGCACATCTTAGAAGTCATCTAGCTCAGCCACCTAATTTTAGAAATGAGGGAAGTGAATACCAGGGGTGGGTAGGTGACTTGTGGAAGGTCACACAAACAGAAAACATCAACAGTGGAATTTGAACTCGTGTCCTTAGACTCCAGAGTCAGTCCTCATTCCATTTACTAAATTATAATTAAATACAAAATATATATAAAGTAAACACAAACTAATTTCTAGGGGGGACTAGAATGGGGATCACGATAGGTGTCCAATATGAGGTGGCCCTGGAGATGAACCTTGAAAGAAGCTAGGCATTCTAAGAGTGGAGTGATGATGGAGTTTCATTCCAGGCAATGGGGGCTACTCTATACAATAATGCAGAGATAAGAGATGAAATATCCTATATAGGGAACAACGAAAGGGTAAGGTAGCTTTCCTGGGAAGTGTGTGAAAGAATGGGTTGGCTGAAATTTCTCTGATTTTCCATTCTATTTTTTTGTTTTCTTTAATTCAACTAGCATTTATTTAGAGCTTGTTATTCATTCTATTTTAGACCAATCTGCTTTCATCTAGCCCAGGGCTCAACCCTTAGGGTTTCCCAAACTGACATCACAATGAAACCTACTAGAAACCTGTATGAATCTCCTTTGGATCTGAAACTAGATAATATTTCTATACCTAGTAGGAAAAAGGTTGAAGGGATAGCAGGTCAGGTCCCTCCCTCTCCCAGCATCCTAAATCCTTAACCTGCCAAGCCTCTGTGCTGATTAATTGTACAGGGTTTTTTGTTTTGCTTTGTTTTTGTTTGTTTGTTTGTTTGTTTTTAATAGGCCAGAAAATCTCTTCAGTAAGAAAGAGACCATGTGGAATGGGGGAGGGGGAGGCCAGCAATGGTTGCAGTAGGAAAGGGAATAGAAGATAGTGGAGTGTGCTCCTCGGGAGGGCAAAGTTAAGAGAACTCACAACTGTTGCACTTTACCAAGGAGAAAAAAATAGTTCTGACCTGTGGACTCCAGGAAGCTCTGTCCAGGGTCCTATGATCCTGGGTACGAAGTAGACGGTTTCCCACCCAGAAGTACCAGATTGCCTTTCTAAGGTATTTCAAGACCATGACAGTTATCAAACCTTAATTGAGAGTCCACCGAGCACAGGGAATTTCACTAGTTACCAGGAACAGCCATCAGCTAGATAATCAAAACCACAATGTTTATTAGTGCTTTCTATGTCACCAGCATTGTGACAAAGAAATAAATCACCTAATGACTTAACCTCCATCCAAAGTTAAAAACCAAAAACAAACACAAAAGACCAGGAACTGAGTCAGTTCACACCCTTTCTCAATCCCCTTTAGTGGTCAGTCAAGTTGCCCAGTGAAACAGCATAATGAAATTAAATCCTTGAAAGCTCCTCCATCACAAGGAGACAGTGCCCACTCCCCTGTCACCCTTGCCCCACCTTTTTTTGTTGTTGTCCATTTTGTGTTACAGGGAAGACTCTAATCCAGGTTAGTGAGTTTAAGACAGACAGCATTTTCAAGGCATTGCTTTTTATCACAGTGGGGGGTGGGGGTGTGGGAGGGACAGCTCTCCTGGAATAGTTTTCCATATTGAACCGTGTCTCCTTTTGTGTGGTGTTAACTCGAAAGGTGTCATGAGAATAATTGCAGTAATGCAGATAAAGGATGATGGAAATAGCCCTAGACCTCAAATCTGGAAACCCCTATCTTAGGCTAGACTGTCAAGTGTTTCCTTTGTGCTGAGGTATCTGTGCCCCCCTGATAAGTCCATGATGAGTTTTCAATGTATACTTTCTCCTGATAATTTACTAGCTTCTCTTTAGCTCAGAGGAAGCATTGTGTGAAGAGGACTCAGAAGATCAATGTCTTTGTAAGCCTCTGTGTCTTGCTCCTATGGAAATGGGTAATTTTTGTATTTGACAAAAGGCAACCCTCACAAAAATTGTAAGGTAGGCATAACCTCCCCCTGGTGTCCAGCCTCCTTCCAGGCTCCATGTGTTCTCTTTCCAGCCCTTGGAAGGCCCCTTCTCTTCACTACAGCAAAACCCCCAGACTCATTCTCCCCATGTCAACTGAAATAACTGATATTTACATTATGCTTTCAAGATTTCAGCATACTTTATATCACAGCTCGTTTGAGCCTTATAACAGTCCTGGGGGTTAAATGCTACATATATTAACACCTCTATCTTTTTTTTTTTTTTTTTGGTAAGGCAATTGGGGTTAAGTGACTTGCCCAGGGTCACACAGCTAGTAAGTGTTAAGTGTCTGAGGCCGGATTTGAACTCAGGTACTCCTGAATCCAGGGCTGGTGCTTTGTCCACTGTGCCACCTAACTGCCCCACACCTCTATCTTATTGATGACAAAACTGACTGTGAATTAGGTTAGAAAACTAGTTAGTGTCTACAGTGGTGGACTTGTCTTCCTGACTTCAAGTCCAGAGTTGTCATTTGATATATACCCTATATTTTAGATTTTTTCTTCTAGCCAGTCAGTAGGTCAGGATTGAATGATTCAGAGAAGCCAAGAGGTAGTCAAGTCAGGGTCAGGTGGGTCAGAGGAGAGACATAAGAAGAAAAGCAGAGCCACTCTCTCAGGTCACCACATTGGGTAAAGGTCAGAAAAGTGATGAGACTAAAATGCTATATTAAGGTTAGAGGCAATGCTAGATCTCTTTGAGGCTGGCAAATTGTACTAACAACTGTCTAAAAAAGGTGGCTTTAGAAGGGGGCTACTGGGCACTGGTCTGGGCAATCTGAGCACTGGAGCCCTCCTTTTCAAGGGCCTTTGGCACCACTGGTACTATACAGTCATCTCCTCCACTCTCAAATATCCTCTAAGTTTTGAGGCAAGAGTATGTGTTTGGGCCAGATGGAGGAAGGTGGAAGCAGCAACAGCAGAAGTGTTTTCCTGTCCCCTGGGACATGGTCCTCTCTATTTTGGGGGGACTATCATTATCCAACTTGTCCCCTCAGAGTAGAAAACCTGAAAGATAACTGTTAACCTGAACCCTGACACCTATTTTGTGTTGGTCCCAAGACCTTGTTTGTTGTGACTGGGCAATCTCATAAACTAGGTAGCTGAGTGGCAAAGTGAATAGAATGATGGACTTTTAGTCAGAAAGACTAGAGTCCAAATTCTACCTCAGATTTTTATTAGCTATGTGACCCTGGATAAGTAACGTAACCCCTTTCAGCCTCAGTTTCTTCATCTGTAAAATGAGGATAACAATAGTATTTACCTCATAGGACCAATGGATAGGATATATGTAGAATTAATTTTCAAATATTAAAGTGCCATGTGTTAGGTTTTAATTATCATTATAAGCTAATTCACAGCAAGATATAAATAACCGATGGCGGCTTAATGTGTATTTTCTCCTATGTAGCTTATTTGTATTTTAACACCAACATTCAATGCCTTAAGCCAAAGGAGTAACTAATGGTGGGAATTATTGTCATTGGCAGGGTCAACAAGGGAGATTTTTTTTCTCCTACTGGAGAAACCTGGAATTCTTGAAAGGATATTACAAATGAAACTGCCTCATGTTTTTGTTTGTTTTTGTTTTTGGTGGGGCAATAATGATTAAGTGACTTGCCCCTGGAAAGACACAGCTAGTAAGTGTCAAGTGTCTGAGGCTGGATTTGAACTCAGATCCTTCTGAATCCAGGGCCAGTGCTTTATCCACTGTGCCACCTAGATGTCCTCTACCTCGTGTTTTTTGTTGACCTGTCACAGAGCCAGGGTAGGGTTTTAAGTGGTGAGTAGAAAAAGGTTTTCTGTTAAGCCAGGAGAGTTAGCTCTGAAAAGGACAGAATTGTTGTAGCACATGACTTCAAACACACACACTTATTGGTCATTTTAGCACACTCACTACCCCCACATTCCAAAAAGGAAGGAAAAGGATGGTATAGTTTTGTCTGTTGTCCAAAATTCAGGACAAACCTCTGCTTAAGGGGATTTAAACCTGCATCACTGGGGGAAGCTAGGTGGCACAGTGGATAAAGCACCGGCCCTGGATTCAGGAGGACCTGAGTTCAAATCCAGCTTCAGACACTTGACACTTACTAGCTGTGTGACCCTGGTCAAATCACTTAACCCTCATTGCCCTGCAAACAAACTAACAAACAAACAAAAACAAAAACAAAACAAAACCCTGTATCACCTAAGAGACAGCCCCACTCTGAGAGAATTGCAAATGGTATCTGGATAAACTTCTTGCCACTAGTTTTCCCCTTCTGGAGATGCTGTGACTGACTAAGGAAAAGGAGACTCACAATAAAGGTTGATGAGGTCTTGTTTGAACAATCTGTTGTTGCTGTTTTTTCAACTACTACATTCTGGACCTTAGGATTGGTAGAAAGCAGATAGCAGGTGAGAGAACTTGTTTGAAGGGGAAGTTATAGTGTCATGATTCATGCCAACTATTTCAGGGGAAAATACATCTTTTCCTTCTAAATACTATTTTAAATTAGATCACTGGAAAGAATCATTTCCCTGTTTGATTCCTTAAGCTGTGGCCCTGAGACTCCCTTTGCCTTTCTCTTCTGCCCTTGTTCATAGTGTTGTCTCAATCAGGGACTTGAGACCTGTCTCAGGTAGTGTAAAGAGTACTTGACTGGCAGTCAATAGATGTGGCTTCTGGTCCTCACCCTGCCATTAACTAGGTAGGTAACTTTGAACAAGTCCCTTCACTTCTGTAGCTTTCTGTTGCCTCATGGATAAAATGAAAGTATTGAGCTAAGGTCCCCGGTGGTCTATTTGTTAGGATTTGGCATTCTTGCTATTGCATTCGGGGAAGAAATTATGTTAAGAGGCAATGTGTAATAGTAGATATGGCATAGGACTCTGAGTCAAGAAGGCCTTGGTTGAAATCTTACTCCAGACATTTGCTAGCTGTATGACTCTGGGCAAGTCATTTAACCCTGTTTGCCTCAGTCTCCTCATCTGTAAAATGAGCTGGAGAAGGAAATGGCAAACCACTCCAGTATCTTTGCCAAGAAAACCCCAAATGGGGTCATGGAGAGTAAGACACCACTGAAATGACTGAACAATAACAACAAATTTGTTAGTACCCTCTATCTTCAAAGTACTACATATTTATTTTATATTATTCTCTCTTCACCTTTATATATACATGATATAACTTCCTGATAGAGAGTACACTTTTTAGGGGCTAAGACTCTTTTATTTCTGTCTTTTTGTCTCCAGAGCCTAACACAGTGCCTGGCTCATAGTATGTTTTTAATAAATGCATATTGATTGTAAGGGTCACAAAGAGTCAGATACAACTGAAATAACTGAACAATAACATAAATAGCTAAGTTCTTTCTGGCTCTAATGATCAATCTATCCCATCTCTATTTTTATCTCTATCTGATTCTGTCTCTGTCTCTGTCTCTCCTTCGATCCTACGAGTGGTGCATGGAAAGGACAGAGGAAGATTGGGGGTGGAAGAAATGAGGAGTCCCTGGTAGTGTTAATTAAATTCCACTAAATTTAACATTCCCTGCATTAAAGGAACTAGCATTCTACTTGGGGGGGGGGGCAGGGTAAGAGATCTCCCAATCATTCTTCAGGTTCTCATCTGTCTCTGGTGCTTTCTATAATTAGTTACAGCCATGTGGATGGGTTGATGGGGCAAAAGTTTGCTAACTCCCCGTCACTGAAATAATCTCTGTGTTTGGACTGATTGGACATGAGGATGCTTCCTCTTTCCAAAGGCCTCTTTCCAGAGAGCAAAGATCTATCCAGAGAGTCCTGGTAGGTCCATTCCTTTGATGGCGATTAGACTCTGAATAGCAACAATAATAATAATAATAAGTACATCAGTCCAAAAAAGGGGGTTGTATGGTATTCCCTAGAGGAAAATGAATTTCTTTTTATAATCTGCCATAGTTTATTTCACATATTCATGACCCTCCCAGTATGTTTTTTTTATGATGAGCCATAAAAATGACAAAATACATTAGCCAAGTTCTCTGTTTCTGCTAAAATGACCATATTCAAAAATAATAACAGAGACTTGTATCAGCAATGCAAAAGATGCATGAAGTAATTGGGGCTTAATTTGTACACAAACTGTCAAGGCAGTTTTCCTCACGGCCTGCATCTTCTGAATTCATTAGTCTCTAATTACGGCCAGTGGGGACCAGCAGTTAGAAGGTTAAAGAGGTTCTGACAGGCCTAATCATTGCTCAGGAAGCTGAAAATGTATGCAAAGTCTCGGCAGATGGGGTGAGAGCGGCTTCTGCCAAGTGATAACTGTTATTCCTTTGCACCTCCAAAGCTGTCATCCTAATAGGCACATTTTAAATTTATTAATGCTCTAGTTACAATGCATACACAGTCTCTAATGGTATGTCATTCTGAGTATATAAACTGAGCAATTAACACATATTACCTGGTAATGGTAAAATTATTTGTTGCCTATTTGATTTGTGCATGCGTGTGTATGTCTCCTTATCCTATAAGAAGAATCTCAGACAAATCATGGTTAAAAAGGGGAAAAAAATTAGATTGAGAATTCTATGTTCATCAATTTTTATGTTTTACCCAGATCCAGTGAACTCTTCTCTCCTTTCACTCTCCTTTCCTTGTTGATCAACAACCAACTTTGAGGCTTGTTTTGTCCAAACCTGATGGTTGGAAACCATTGGTGATAACAATTGTATCCTAATTTTTGGAAAGAATTCCAGCTCTCTGGGTTGAGATGCAGCATTTGAAAGTAAAACAACTGAACAAACAAAATCATACCCCACAGCTCCTTTCCACCAGAAGAAAGAAACACACATACACACACTTCCCCAGTGCCTCCTACTTCCCATGCTTGACTTTTGCTTTTAGTTCATACAAAAGAAGAAAGTGTAGGCTTCCATTTTGTTGAATTCTCCAGTCAAGAGCTATCAGGGCTGTATTTGCCTCCTATGGTCTACTGATTTTCCTCCTGTTCAAATCAAAGCCACCTGATCAACAGCAAGATTTTTGTTGTGTTGTATTTTGTTTTACCATCTAGGTTTCTATTGTCTTCCCGGGGTTCGTAGCCATGACATGGGAATACCCTTTCATTAAATGCAGCACTTAGTGCAACAATTGTCTGGGATGTAGGAGTCCACAGAAATGGAGACAGCTGGAATAGATAGTTCCTAAATTGTAGGCTTCATCAGGACCACAAGATTCATAAACAGTCTTAATAGCATGATAAGGTGTTCATCCCAGCCATGGAGCAATTACATAGCCAGTGACTGGCTGGTCCATTTGATACCAATTTGCCTGTTATGGCTAATTGATAACACTCTATAGAATCCATATAACAACACCCCCCAAAAAATGTCCCAGAGACTACAATAATTTAAAGGTATAATTGGTTTTTTTCCTCTATGGCAATCTATTTGATATCTTAATATCAGACAGATGAAAAGTTAGATTACTGGACAACAATTTCAACAAGCAGTGATTAATCAGATTCTATGTACTGAGCAAGATAATGTGGGGGAGTGGATGGAGTGCTGATGGAGTGCTGAACTGACAACATGTTATAGTGGATAGTACCCAGGGCCTGCAGTAAGGAAAACCTGGGTTCAAATCCTTGTTACTGATGTTTTAGAACAGTGTTCTATATGAAAGTGCAGAGATTAAATAAAACATGGTAACTATCAAATGGCTCAACATAAGAAATGAAGATAGTTTTGTCAGTCATTTTCAGCCATGCCCAACTCTTTGTGACTCCATTTGAGGTTTTTTTGGAAAAGATACTGGAGAAGTTTGCAATTTCCTTCTCCAGTTCATTTTACAGATGAGGAAATTGAGGCAAACAGGGTGACGTGACTTGCTCAGGGCCACACAGTTAGTAAGTGTCTGAGACCAGATTTGAACTCAGGAAGATGAGTCTTTCTGACTCCAGGCCCAAAACTCTGTCCACTGAACCATCTAGCTGCCCCTCAAGGAAATATTAAAAAGATACATTACTATCTGTTTTGCCACTAAATTCTAAGGACCATCAGGCCTTTCCATCTGAATTGCAGCTGAAATCTTCCATATGTGTTGTCTCCCCCTTTAGAATGTGAGCTCATTGAAAGAGCAACTGTCTTCCTTTTCTATTTGTATGCCCAGTGCTTCACACAATGCTTTGCACATAATAAGTGCTTACTGAACAATTTTTCATTCATTCATCAATTAAGGGAGCTCCCAGTTAGGTGTTCTTGTGAGGACAGGCCAAGTATTCTATCCACCCCAGTTTGTACAAAGATCAGTACAATAGCAGTGGCTGATCAGTCATCAGGACCATGCACTCGATATAAATATAGCATCGTAGCTGAGACAGGCCAAAAGCTAGGGTACAGGTTTTTTGTTTCCTTTTTCCTTTTTCTACCTGGAAGTATAATTCTTGTATAGTGTAGTGGAAGGTGTACTAGACTGGTTGTTTGTAGGCTTAGTTTTTAGTCCCAACTTTGCCACCGGTTTTCTAAGAAACCTTGATCAAATCACCCACTACCTCTCAAGCTTATAATATCCTCATCTGTAAATTAAGACTGTGGCATGGAATTCTGGGATCTGCTGAGCTTATAGTTATTTTGCTTTTGCTTTGTTTTGATTTTTTCTTGACTAGTCTATTGAGTTAGCTTGCACCAGCATGATGATGTGATGTCTAGGTCCTTATGGTTTCTCACAGTATAACCTATATTAATTTATAAATAATATAGCCATTGTGGGAAGCATCCTACTTTTCTTCCATGGAGATTCTGGGAAGAGAGTCTATAGAATTTGCATTGTATCAGCTTGGATTGTGAAATAATATAGCATGAGTTAAACCATGGAAGGTATGTCTTTGGTCTACAAAGATTTGTTTTTATATTTGACAATCAATCAGTCCTAATTAATTTTTATGGACTAGATTGTACTGTCTTGTATTTGTCCTGAGTACATTCAAGAAACCAGAGCCTTGGAAGTATCATGACATTTAGAAGAGACATGGATGGAGGTCCTATAGATACCCTGAATATAAATGAGCAGGGACTCTTTCATTTTCATTTTTGTATATGCATTACCAAGAATAGTGCCTGGAACAAAGCAGCCACTTTATAAAGGCTTATTAAATTGAACCAAAGGAATTTTCTGAGAGTATCTACTCCATGGAAAAAGAAGTCAGCATAAGACATGCTTTTTTGTCTGGGAGTTTGGGAATGGGGCAGGGAATGGATAGGAAAAGAAATGATTGATTAATGATTTTAGTTAGACCTATCCCCTCAATTTCCAGGCCAGTTTTGAAACATAGGTATATTATCATTCATTTTATAGCAGAGGTTCTTAACATGGAATCTCTTAACTTTAAAAAAAGTTTTAAAATATATTTCAACATAATTGATGTCCTTGTATTGGATACAATTTTGAATTAAAAAAAAACAAATCCCCCCAAAAAACAGACTGTCTTTTCCATCCACATGGTGGTAGTGGGGAGAGAGATATTTGGCAGAAAGAGTAGAGAAGTGAAGGAGTTGTGGAAATAAGAGATGCTAGAAAATGACTGAAGAGTTGAGAGGTAAGAAAAGGAAGCAGTTAGCTTTTCTAGTTTTCATAATTGCATTGATCTATGCCTGAAGGTTACCTTTGACACTTACCATGTCACTCAGACATGATTTTGAGAATATCAAGTGATTGATCCCCAAAGTATATGAAGGAATCAGGGAAACTGAAGGCTTGGAAGGAAAAATAACAGCCTTAACTATTACTAAACAGGTGAAAATTTGATTTTTTCCTTTATTACAAAAAGGTGAGAAAAGATCAATACTTGCCCCTATGCTTGCCTACTTTCTCATATCCTACTTTCTCACGGGCATCTCTGATAGACAAATGAGAAGGGAACAAGAAGATTGTTTGGCCAATGATATTCTGAAGTAGACCATATATTTTTAGTCATATGATTGAAAGATGTAGTATATATAAACTCCTATTATGCTGATTATTTGTTGACTATTAAAATGTATTTGGTAGAGCAAATGTCACTTTAAAATCTATCATTAGCTATGGTGTCACCTGTTCATGTGTTACAATCATACAAAATTCTTGAATGATACATCATATATAATACATAAATATGCATATGTGTATGACTATACATAAATCTATGTGATATTAAATTTTAACACTGACATTAAATATTAAGTGAGGCAGAGCCATCGTAATGTAGTCATTAGTGGCTTCTGTCAACTTGGAGGGAGCTGTTAATATTTTTATCAATGACATCATTATGTAAAATGGTATGGGTGATGTCTTTTGACTCAGGCACAAATTGGATTCAAGTGAAGCAGAGTTGCGCAAAGTTGTCAGCCTCACTCTCTCTTCCAGAATCATCAAAGTCCAGTGACAAGACAAAACTCAAGACAACTGGTTATCACCAGGATGCATTGGATGACCTTGGCATCTTCAATATTGGACTAAGTTTTCAACACTGCACAGAGCTTGCTTCAGCCACCTTCATGGCCACTGAAACAAATGGTACATACCTGCCTCTTCTACCAGGGAAGTCTTCATATGCTTGAGTAGACACCCTCCTAACTCACCAAGTTTGAGGCCTGTCAGTTACTCTCTACTTGAGTTAATCCATCGGCCAAAATGGTGTTACTGGGGTGTGGCCACTGCACATGCTACAGCTTCTTGAAGCCACAGGTGAGACTTGGATGGCAGGTGGACCCCAAAGGTGTATGAGCAGCCCTGAAAAGGGCTCAGCAGCTCTCACAGTAGAGAAACTAGTCTTCCCTTAACACCCCATATGTACCAACTCAGATAAAGGCATCAAAAGACTGGCGGTACATTAGCAGTTGAAATGAAGCTAGAAGGACTGCTAAAATCTTGGATGACAAAGCTGGGATCATAAATGAGTTTAGCAGGGTACAACTATATATCTAGATCTAGATAGATTATAGGTATAGGATAGATATAGATATAGATACATTATATTATATATAATATATACTATCTCTAATAATATAATATTTTTCTAATAATAAACATTTTTGTTTATAGTTTTGAGTTCCAAATTTATCCTCCTTCCCTTTCTCCCCCGCCCCAAGCAGTAAGCAATCAGATGTGGGTTATATATATGAAGTTATATAAAACATTGCCATATTAGTCACTTTGTATAAGAAAACTTGAATAAAGAAAAAATGAAAAAAAGTGAAAAATAGCATACTTCAATCTGTGTTCAATCAATATCAATTCTTTCTTTGGAGGTGGATAGTATGCTTTATCATTAGTCCTTTGGGATTGTTTTGGATCATTGTATTGCTGAGAATAATTGTCATTCACAGTTCTTCATCAAACAATATTTCTGTCTCTGTGCACAATGTTCTCTTGGTTCTACTCACTTCACAATACATCAGTTCATACAAGTCTTTCCAGGTCTTTCTGAAATAATAAGATAGCATTTAATAGGAGTAAATGAAAAGTCTCTACATATGGTTTAAGAAATCTTTTCAGTAAGTACAGGATGGAAAGGGCTTACCTGGAAAAAAGGTCATGGGAAAAGATCTGGGAGTTTTAATGGATTGATAGCTCAGTATAAAATGGTGATCAAAAATGTTGACTGCATCCTACAATGTATTAAGACAATATTAAATAGTGTACAAAATAGGGAAGTAAGAGTTTCACCGTCCTCTACCCTGGGAAAATCACAACTGGAATGTTGTGTTCAATTCTGTGTACTACATTTAAAAAAAGAAATTGGTAAGATAGAAATTATACAGAAGGAATACGAGATAGTGGGAAGACTAAAGATGATTCAGATGAGAATTTGTTGAAGATACTAGAAATGCTGACCATGAAGAAAAAAGACTAAAATATTAGGGGATATGAAAACTGCTTTCAAGTATGTTAGATATTAGACTTGTCCTGCTTGGCCCCTGGAGATAAAACATGGGATAGTGGGTAGAAAGTGCAAAGATTAAAATGTGGCCTTGATAGCAAGGAAAACTTCCTAATTACTACAGCTAAGCAAAAGTGGAATGGCTTACCTTAAGAGGTTAGTAAAGTCTCCATCACCACAGTCTCAACTAGCAGTGTTTCAATAAATGTTTACCAACTGCAACTGTGAAAAAAAATGTACCATGACACATTTTAAAGTGTGACCTATATTATTAACATTTTCTCCATCACTTTCTTAAGTCCATACAATTAACAAAATAATAAATCAAGCCCTGATATGTCGCATTTATCAATTTCTGGTATGTAGATGCTTATTCTGAAACTTAACAATTGGTCTTGTGGTCCAGTATTTTCCACAATTCAATCCACTGATTTTTATAGCTATAAGGGACTTTAGTTGTAATTTAATTTGACCCCCATATTTGATGAGTAATGAAATAGAAGTCCAGAGAGTGGGTTTACTCAGCCTCATTGATGACAACTTCTGGCCTCCTGACTCACAATCAGTGACCTTTCCACTATACTATATATTTATTGAATTCATTCTTGCTTGACCCAATAAGTTAATGTATATAAAGTTTTTGTGCAAACCTTAATGTTCTTTATAATGCTTGCAAAAGGCACTGCAAATATACTTATTGCCAGTACCAGTAAGCGGGTGTCAGTAGATGGGGCGTTTGGTGGTGATCTGCCGGCAGAAACTCCAAGATTTCCCAGAAGACATCTTTCTTTAGGTGCTACCTGTCAGGTGAAGGGGTAATTAAGAGCCTAGGGCCAAACGACTCCTGGTGTAGCAGATGGTGGTAGCCTGTGGAGCTCACACACCAGGTGGAGGGTGAATTAATTGCTATATTTATCCAGTGTTGCTCACTTGAAGGTGTGAGGCAAAACACATGTCCTTCGACTGGGCTGGGAAGGGTGGCCAGCTCTGACGGACAGGGAATAACCTTACAAGATTTACTGCAATAAAACTACAGGAAGACATTTCACCTTCAATAGATTAGTTCTGCTGTAGGTCATAAAATGTGGGGGTTGAACTAAATGACCACTATGATACAAGGGAGGATGTAAAAGTATAAAAAAAGAGGTCTAATGTGCCATGAAAATTCACAGAAGGAAAATATTTCTTCTGGTAGGGTAGGGGGTGGTAGTGGAGAACTTGTATTTGTCTATGTATTTACCTTTTCCTCCCATCAACAGGTATGACAGAAGTAGTGATATGGTGGGGAGAGTGTTTGCCAAGAACCCCGAGATATAAGTATTACTGTTGAGATATATCTTAGCTGTGTGTTTCAGAGAAGGTTACTCTATTTTTTGGTTCTCTGGGTAAATCTCTAAGATTATAAGCTTTTGGGCAGGTGCTGATAAGCAGTGATAGAGCATTTTTTAATAGGGACATCCCTATACAAATGAAATCATAGCTCTAATTCAAAACCAAACCCAAACCAAACAAATATTATCCCATATTTTTGCTTGTTTGTGTCAGTGATCTGTGATTTTTTGGTCTTAACCACTAGGGACACAGAACTTTAATGAAACTGAAATCTTCATGGTTCTGTTGAGCAAGTTTTTGCCAATCCGCTGTTCCTGATGTAACAGAGGATGTGGAATGCCTCAAAAGTGGCAGCTGGAGAAATTAACATCAGAGTCAAAACAGAGCTTAAGGGAAGAAAGGAGAAGAAAGGAGAAAGAGGAAGGGAGTAACACATCTGAAAGTAAACTAAATAGACTAGGCAGTTGGAATGCATGCTCTTGGCAAAGGAGGGAAGATAAATGTCAGGCCTTGGGATACTGACACTGTTTTGGCTAAGTTTGGGGGGGAGTGTTCCTAACTTGACCAACTTGTGTCTCCTCTTGCAGATGTGGGAATTGTGAGCCACCACAATGACCTTATCTGTCCACTTTCAAGGCAGTTTTACCCATTGTCAGATCCTCATTGAGCACAACAATCATTCATCATTGACATACTCATTGCAGGCAGAAGAAGAACCAAGAGAAAGGTCCATTCACTTGATGGTTATAGTCTTAATTTGTCCAGTTGCCTCAAATCACTGAGATCACCCAGTGCCCAGTGTCTATACTACCCTTGGTGTATGAATGTTTCTCATAGTCTTGGGATAACCATCACTTCCTCACTTGTGTGAATTTCATATTCCTTATTCTGGATTAGGAGCTTTTGTCATTGGCTCTGGACAAATCTATCTTGTCTGTTTGAGAGAGACAGAAAGAGACATCAACAGTGAGATAGACACAGAGACAGAGAGATCCTAATAAAGCAACCCACTAGTTTGCAGGCACTGGAAGAGATCTTTGAAGTTGGCCTTGTAGAAGCCACTAGGAAGTTGGTGCTCTGTGAAGAGGATTGGTTCACAGACTATTATTTGAGGGAGGGTAATCTGAGACCTCACCTTTACTTGGGAATGGGGGTGGGAAGCAGATTACAACAGTGAAACCAACCAACTATGACAAAGAAAGCAAGCATGCCTTAGTCTAGAAAAAAACTTATAATGTGGAATCCCTGAAAGTGCAGTGGAATGCTAAAAATAATGATAATTGACACACAGAGAGTTTAATAATTTGCAAAGAGTTTTACATACGTTATCTAATTTGCATCTTACCAGAATTTGCAAGATGGAAGTTATTATTATCATTTTACAGATAAGGAAACTGAGGCTCAGGTTGGCCAGTCACGCCCCTAGTAAGTGTCTGAGGTAGGATTTGAGCTCATGATTTTCCTGACTCTGGGCCCAGCAGTCTATTCACTACTCCATCCTAACCTTGAGTTTCCTTCACAGATTTCTTTATTCAGTAAACATTCGTTGAATGCTTACTACATGCAAGATATTATTCTAGGAAGTGGATGTGAGAGAAAGATACATAAGACACGGGAATAGATGACAGAGGAAGTGGGGGGAATGAAAAAGAGAGGAGTTTGGGAAGGAAAAGTGAGAGGAAGGGATAATTCTAGGGGAAAAAATTAAAGGAGGTGAGCTTCATCCTCTATGCTCAACCCATTTCTTCACCCCTTCTCTGTTTTTCAGTGGCCTCTACACACTAGGCCTCCAATGTTCTCAAAGACCACATCTTCCATCACTAAGTGAGCTGATCTACTCATGACTTCCTTCAAGTCCCAGCTAAAATCCCAACTTTTTTCTAGAAGACTTTCCCATTTCTTCTTAATGCTAGTACCTTCCTTCTATCAATTATTTCCAATTTATCCCATCTATAGCTTGTTTCTACATTATTGTTTGCATGTCATCTCTCTCATTAGACTGTGAGCTATTTGGAAGCAGCCACTATTTCTGTCATTTTTGCTCTTCACTTTACAAACAATGCCATTATTCCTAGCACAGAGGAGGTGCTTAATTAATGCTTTTTGACTGACGATTTTTAAGTCCTTAATGTGATAACTTTCCCAGGCATTTTAAAAGAAGACATAGGGAGAGGGTAATGATTAGCAGGAAGTGGTAGATTACTAATAAATAAATTTTAAGTATCATATGTGGGTCAGTGTATATGTATATGCATATGTGTATATGTGTGTGTATGTATGTATATGTATACATGTATGTATTTAGTGTTTGTGTCTACTTGGGGCACTTCAAATCCCAACATAGTGGTAACTGCTTACAACTAAGCTAAGGTGGGCCTTCATAGGAAGAATTTCAGGAACAATTTTTTCCCATTGAGAAGTGGAGGAATAGAATTAAAGAGTTCTCAAAAGAAAAAGTAGCTCATCCCTCCTCTCACCAAAAAACAGTCATTTCTGACTCTCTAATGCCCCCTTCCCTCCCCCATCTATTGGCAGGTGGAAATGGTAAAGTTTCTCTCTGGGAACACATTTGCAATGATGCCAAAATATTCAGAGCGTATTTCCGTGCCTTGGCCCACAAAGCCTCTTGAATTAGAAAGTTGGACCCACGTGTTCAGTTGGCCTCATCAAGCTGTTGGAGAGAGGTGGCCTATGTGAAATGAGAAATTCCCTAGAAGTACACTGATAGATACAGACCCATCCAGGGCCCTGGCCTGCTGGTCTGGTTTGTTCCTTAGGGACCCTGCACTGACACATTTAATTCACACTTAACTAGGAACTCATGCCAAATCCTAAAGGAGAGAGAGAGAAGGAGAGAGGCAGATAGAAAGACACACACATATACACACAGAGGCAGAGAGAGACAGAGAGAGATAGAGACACAGACAAAGAAACAGAAAGAGACACAGAGATAGACAAAGATGTAGAGACAGAAAGACAGAGACAGAGAGAACTCAGAGAGTTGACCCCTTGTATATATAATCAATTTTCTGCTTCACTGTTATTTTACATTTCAGATTGCCATTTCTTCTTCCCTCCACCAGCAATGACAAAGTTGGGGTAGCTCTTGGTAAAAGACCAAGGCATGATTTTCTGACTGGAGGTTACAAATATGACTTGCTCTTAGCCTCCAAAGATAGGCTGTCACCCTGGATACCTCTGAATACAAAAAGTTCCCAGAGAGGCATTACTATAATTATGATAGCTAGAATTTCTTTAATACTTTAAGGTTTGAAAAGTGACTTACATATGTTAACTCATTTGATTCTCCCAATAATCCTGTGTTAGGTGCTATTATTACTCCCATTCCACAGATGAGTACACTGAATCAAAGAGAAGTTAAGTGACTTGCCCAGGATCACACAGCTTAGGAGTAAGGATCTGAGGCAGGCTTCAAATCCAGATTTTCCTTATCTCAAGTCCTATGCTCTATCCACTAAACTACAGAACTGCCTGTGGGTAAGAAAGAAAGCCGATAGACTCTCTGATTGCAGCATGATCCTGTATATAATCTAGTCCAATCTCTTCATTTTACAGATTCAGAACATGAGGCTCCAAGAAGCAAGGTGAATTGTCCAAGGTCACATGGTGAGTTGGTACTTAGAACATAGGCCTCTTAACTCCCAAATATAGTGGGGTTGGTTTTTTTTATACTTATGCAAATTAGATGGAAGATTAATTATCAATAAACATTTTATGCACTTACTATTGTGATAGGTACTGTGCTAGGTACTAAGGATACAAAGTTAAAATTAAGCAACCTCTGTCTTCAGGGATCTTACATTCCATTAGGGTAAACGATGTGCATATATACATGTGAATACACATACCATAAATACAAAATCAATCCAAGGTAATTTGGGGAATGCAGGAGGCATTTAGTAACTGGGAGGATCAGCAAATACCTTGCATAAAAGGTAACCTTTGAGCTGAACTTGGAAGGAAACCAGGGATTCTAAACTTTAGAGATGAAGAAAGAGTCCATTCCCTCCATTCATTTTGGCACCATACAAATTCAGGCTCTAATCTGTGTCCTCATTAGCTTGAGTACTTATATAATGGTGCATGTCATACTCCAGCCATCACCATCACCACCCTCTTCCTATATGATTCTCCTTCATGTCTTTCTGTCAACCTTTCACAGCAGTCACCCAATATCTACAGACTTCCTTCCTATTCTTTTAATAGTACAATGATGCTGGAGTTTTGGGGCTACCCAGTTACTATTTCTCATTCGTTTCAACAACAAGCATTTGTTAAGTGCCTAATGTACTCCATGCACAGTGCTAAGAGCTGGGCATAACAAGAGATGTCATGAAAGTAATGACATGATTTGACAATTGATTGGATTTGAGGATGAAAGGGTGAGTCAAGGATGACACTCAGATTGTAAGTCTAGGTGACTAGGAAGATGGTGGTGTTGCTTTTATTGTTCAGTTGTATCTAACTCTATGTGACTCCATTTGGAGTTTTCTTGGCAAAGATACAGCATTGGTTTGCCATTTCCTTCACCATCTATCTGCCCCCAGAATAGTGGTACCCTTCAAAGAAATAGGGAAGTTAGGAAGAGGGTAGAGTTTGAGAGGAGAGATAATGAGTTTAGTTTTGGCCATGTTGAGTTTAATATGTCTATATGACATCTAATTCAAGATTATTAATAGACAGATGGAGATATGAGACTGGAAGTCAGGAGAGAGGTTAGGACTGGACAAATAGATCTGAGAATCCCTCACATAGAGATAATAGTTGAATTCATGGGAGTTAACAAGATGATCAAGTGAAGCATTGTAGTGGGAGAAGAGATGAGGACCCTGGCTAGAACCCTGGGGGACATCCACTGTCAGCAGGCATGGTATGGATGGAGATTCAGCAAAGGAGACTAAGAAGGAGTGGTCAGACATATATGAGGAGAACCAAGAGAAAGCAGTGTCATGAAACCCTAAAGAGAGGGAGGTATCTAGAACACAGTGACTGAGAGTATAAAAAATTTCAGAGAGGTTAAAAAAGGGAGAGGATTGAGAAAAGGTCATCAACTTTGGCAATTAAGAGATCATTGGGGGGGCAGCTAGGTGGCGCAGAGGATAGAGCACCGGCCCTGGACTCAGGAGTACCTGAGTTCAAATCCGGCCTCAGACACTTGACACTTACTAGCTGTGTGACCCTGGGCAAGTCACTTAACCCCAATTGCCTCACTTAAAAAAAAAAAAAAGAGGTCATTGGGCAAGACACCAGGCCAATATGTTTCAGTATGAAGTTCTCATCAGCAAATTTCTCCTCATGCATTGACTTGCCACTGGTGTTTCCATGTTGTTTCTCCCATTAGCCTGTGGGCTCCTTGAGACCAAGAACTAATTATAACTTTCTTTGTATGCCCAGCACTTAGCACAGAGCCAGGCATATAGTAAGCACTTAATAAATGTTTACTGACCTCACCTCTAGGTTCCTGTACTCTCTCTCAAGTTCTTCAAAGAACAACACTAGACGAAAATTTTCTTTCCAAGGCAATGAGCACTTTTACTCCTTGTATCAGGACACAAAATGCTAACAAAGTCCCCATCACTGGGAGCAATAAGGACACAAAGTTATTCTGGGGACTCTCACTTATGTATTAAGATGTCTCTCACTGTATCATTCTTGTTGTTTGTTTGTTTTTGTTTTTTAGTGGGGCAATGAGGGTTAAGTGACTGGCCCAGGGTCACACAGCTAGTAAGTGTCAAGTGTCTGAGGCTGGATTTGAACTCAGGTCCTCCTGAATCCAGGGCTGGTGCTCTATCCACTGCAGCGCCACCTAGTTGCCCCCTCCCTGTATCATTCTTAATGATACACAATATGTGGATGACTACTTTGTTTATCCTAGTTCTAGCACCAAATGCATCCAAATAAAGTGTTCTGCCTTAAAGCCAAAAAGACCTTTCTCATCTTGGCCTTTGTCAAATGAAATGATCTCTGCCTTAGTTTTCCGCATATATGTGGGGATGGTGACCTTTCACAGCTGCTTTTTCCTCTAATCTGCTACTAACACCAGGCTGATGATGAGCACTTTGATGATTGATGGTTGGAGTAAACTTTGGGCTTTTCCAAGACCCTTCAAAATGTCTAAGGTTCTATGGAAAATAATGTCTCTTTGACCAAGATTTAAATGTCTTAAGTCATGTACACCAAGATAGCCCACCTCCCATTTGATTAACCAATCAGAGTTGAATCAATTAAATCAATTAAAAGTTGAGAACACCTGTTCAAAGGGCATTTAAACTATGACCTCACCACCATTAGGGGTCTTTGATATAAGAGAGACAGTCAAATGACCATCCTTTTATTAATAACCTATTGGCGGGGCAGCTAGGTGGCGCAGTGGATAAAGCACCGGCCCTGGAGTCAGGAATGCCTGAGTTCAAATCCGGCCTCTGACACTTAACACTTACTAGCTGTGTGACCCTGGGCAAGTCACTTAACCCCAATTGCCTCACTAAAAAAAAATAAAATAAAATAACCTATTGGTGTTATTAATAAAATGACTAAATTATCCAGAAAAAAATGTATGTATACTTTGCATTCATACCCCCCACCACACTATACTTTCTAAACAGTTCAATTAGAAGGGGAAGTAATTGTGGGAACGGGCCATGAGTTCCTCTAACAGGCACCATTACCTCCAGTGCCTTGTCCTAAGAATCAAATATATTTCAGTTTGTGTTATGTACCCTGAATTATTTTACAAGCAACTTCTCTGTCTTTCTGGGAGATAGGACAAACTGTGACTCCATTGTTATTTCCCTTTTTGGGATTTAGGAATGACAATTTTCTTTATCTCCAAATTCACTAGTAAGTAACCAGGAGAGTTTGGGGCCCAAGAGTCTGGTGGCTAACACCCATATAAGCATCATAGTCAGGATGGCAAGTATTCAGTTGAATGCAAGTTCCCTGAGGGCAGGGACTATTTTTTTCATATTTGTATTTCTGTATCTGAAGTCTACCTAGAAAAGCACTTTATATAGAGATGGCCCCTTTAATTAATGCTTGTGTAACACAGAACACCCTGGGTATCATCTAAAGACCAGGGATGTTACATTTCTACTCTTCCCTTATGATTCTCATGTATATTTAAGGAGATTGGGAGGTGTCCAGTTCATCTGCAAATGGTTCTAGCCCCCACTGATGACGTTTCCTTAATCAGAGAACTCAGTTCCATTTTAGTCACTAATATATTTGCTTTTAAACAAAAACATTTACTTCTGAATTTATAAACAAAAAAAATGTAAATTTACTCCTCCAACATATAGGAGGCTAGCCTCCCCCTCCCCCCGCCCTTTAACCTTGTCCTACCTCAGACTCTGACTTCTCATTGGGTCAGTTCATAATCCTACTCTGGACACAATGTATGCCACAAAGTCTGAGAATGTATAGCTCAGTCTCACTAACCTTAAAGAATCAGGCAGGCAATCAAAGGATGCTGTCCACACAGACATGATAGGAGATTCAGTGGCTCCATGTTAGGTAAACTGGGCATGCACAAAAGAATCCTTATGTTAGAACTAGTCATGTCCAGAAAAGTCTGGGTTAAACCTGTTTAGTTGAATTAAATTTTTGAAATAAGAAACATTGTTAATTCAATTCAAACAAGCAACTATTAAGCCTTTATGTGCAAAACACTGAAATAGGTAGTATGGAGGATGAATAAAACAAAGTCCTCACTTTCAAGGTTTAGTCCTTGCAAGGATAAGTCAAGCAGTCAATCTATCTCTAAATGAACCATCATTTATTAAGCACCTAATAAAGACCAGGTTCTGAGAATGTTGGTTTTTTAAATAGAAAAAAATAGAAGCAAAGTGGATTTGAGGGGGAAAAATATTGAATTTTATTTGGAAATGTTAATTTTGAGACATCTCTGGGACATCCAGTGTGAAATATATAATAGGAAATTGGTGATATGGATTGAAACTCAGGGGAGAGTCTGGGACTTGATATATAGATCTGTGAATAATCTGTATGGAAACCATAATTAAGGTCATAAGAGATGATGAAGACAACAAGAAAGAGAGACAAAAAGGTCCCAGGATAGAACCTTGGCAAACACTCAGTTAAGAAGCATAATATGGAGGATGAACTAGTAGGAATGTGTTGCTGATGAGATATGTCTTTTCCCCAAATTCTATCTAAGGTCAAGGATGTCTTCTAAATCTCAGCAGGAAGAGACCAGTCTAATACAACTGCCTAAAGACTTATAACTTGTAAGTCACAAAGGAAAATGGGAGAACAATGTACGATATGGAGTTCGTTTGTTTGTTTATTTGTTTTTAAAGGACAGGCAAAGAAAAAAATTGTTGGAGACAATATATCAAAATTGATGTGATGTAGCCAAAGGAGTACTTAGAGGAAAATTAATATCGAATTGCTTACATCAAAAAATAGGGGAAAAACAGATCAATGATTTGGACATGCAACTAAAAAACCCTAGAAAATGAACAAATTAAAAATCCCCAATTAAATACCAAATTGGAAATCATAAAATCAAAGGAGAGATTAATAAAATTGAGAGTAAGAAAACCATTGAACTAATAAATAAAACTAGAAGCTGGTTTTATGAAGAAAAAACCATAAAACTGACAAACAATTGGCAAATTTGATTTTAAAAAGGAAAAAAGAAAATCAAATCACTAGAATAAAAAATGAAAGGGGTGAACTCACCACCAATGAAAAGGAAATTAAGGCAATTGTTAAGAGTTATTTTGCTCAAATATATGGCAATAAATTTGACAGACTTATTTGAATGGATGAAAACCTACAAAAATATAAATTACCCAGATTAACAGAAGAAATAAAATACTCAAATAACCCAATCTTAGAAAAAGAATTTGAACAATCCATCAATGAACTTCCTAAGAAAAAAACCTGAGGACTAGATGGATTCACAAGTGAATTCTACCAAATATTTAAAGAACAGTTAATCCCAATACTACATAACCTATTGGGGGAAATAGGTAAAGGAGTCCTACCAAATTCCTTTTATGACACAAATACGGTGCTGATACCCAAACCAGGAAGAGCCAAAACAGAGAAAGAAATTATAGACCAATTTTCCTAATGAATATTGATGCAAAAATTTTAAATGAATTACTAGAAAAGAGATTACAACAATATATCACAAGAATTATACACTATGATCAAGTGGGATTTATACCAGGAATGCAGGGCTGGTCCAATATTAGGAAAACTATCAGCATAATTGACCATATGAGTAAGAAAACCAACAGAAATCATATGAATCAATAGATTCAGGAAAAGTCTTATTAAAAACACCAGAGGGCATAGGAATAAATAGAGTTTACCTTAAAATGATAAGCAATAGTTAGCTAAAACCATCAGCAAGCAATATCTATAATAGGGATAAACTAGAAGCCTTCCCAATACAATCAGGAGTGAAGCAAGGATGACCATAATCACCTCTATCATTTAATATTGTATTATAAATGTTAGTTAAAGCAATAAGAGAAAAAAATTAATTAAAGGAATTAGAAAAGGCAATGAGGAAATAAAACTATTACTCTTCGCAAATGATATGATGTTATACTTAGAAAATCCTAGAGAACCAACTAAAAAACTACTTGAAATTATTAACAACTTTAGCAAAGTTTCAGGATACAAAATAAATCCACATAAATCATAAGCATTTCTATATATGACCAACAAAGCCCAGCAGTAGAGATAGAAAGAGATATTCCATTTAAAAAATTGTAGACATTGTAAAATACTAAGGAGTCTACCTGCCAGGAAAAACCCAGGAACTCTATGACCACAACTATAAAACACTTCTCACACAAATAAAATCAGGTCTAAACAATTGGAAAAAATATTAATTGCTCATGAATAGGACAAGCCAATATAATAAAAATGACAACCATACCTAAATTAATCTATTTATTTGGTTCCATACCAATCAAACTATTAAAATATTTTATAGATCTAGAAAAATCATAACAAAATTCATCTGGAAGAAAAAAACTTGAGGACATCAAGGGAATCAATGAAAAAAAATGCAAAAGAAGGTGGTCTAGCTGTACCAGATCTTAAACTGCATTATAAAAAGGTGATTATCAAAACAATATGGGTACTGGCTAAGAAACAGAGTAGTGGATCAGTGGAATAGAATAGGTATGAATTACACTATAGTAAATTACTATAGCAATCTAGTATATGATAAGTCCAAAGATCCAAGCCTTTGGAACAAAAATTCATTGTTTGACAAAAACTGCTGGGAAAACTTGGAAAACAGGATGGCAGAAACTAGGTATAAACCAACTTCTCATACCATACAACAAAATAAGGTCAAAAAGGTTACATGATTTACATGAAAAATATGATACCACAAGCAAATTAAGAGAACATGGAATATTTTATCTGTCATATTTATGGACAGGAAAAGAATTCAGAACCAGAGAAGATATAAAGAGCATTACAAAATGTAAAATAGACATTTTTTTTTAGTGAGGCAATTGGGCTTAAGTGACTTGCCCAGGGTCACACAGCTAGTAAGTGTTAAGTGTCTGAGTCCGGATTTGAACTCAGGTACTCCTGAATCCAGGGCCAGTGCTCTATCCACTGCTAGCTGCCCTGACAATTTTGATTGTATAAAATTAAAAAACTTTTGTACAAACAAAACCTTTGCAACCAAAATTATAAGAAAAGCAGAAAACTGGGAAAGAATGTTTGCCTCAGGTATCTCTGATAAAAGACCCAACTTCTCAAATATATAGAGAACTGAGTTAAATTTCTAAAATACAAGTCATTCCCCAATTGATAAATGGTCAAAGGATATGAATAGGCTGTTCTCAGACAAAGAAATCAAAGCCATCTCTAGCCAGATGAAAAAAATGCTCTAAGTCACTATTGATCAGAGAAATGCAAATTAGAACAGCTCTGAACCTCATCCCTACCAGAGTGGATAATTTGTACAAAAAAGATTTATAACAGCTTTTTTTGTTGTGGCTAAGAATTGGAAATCAAAGGTATGCCCATCAATTGGGGAATGGCTCAATAAGTTGTGGTATGTGATTGTAATGGAATATTATTGTGCTATAAGAAATGACAAGAAAGATGATTTCAGAAAGGCCTACAAAGATTTATATGAACTGATATATAGTGAAGTGAGCAGAACCAGAACATTGTGCCCCATGACAGCAATATTATTGGTGAAGAACTATGAATGACTCTCAGCGATAAAATGATCTGGACAATCCCAAAGGAATAATAATGAAGCATACTAGCCACCTTTAAAGAAAGAATTGATATTGACTAGACACAAACTGAAGCAAGCTATTTTTCATTTTCTTTCATTTTTTTCTTTTATACAAAATTATTAATATGATAATATTTTACATAATTGCATATGTATAACCTATATATGATTGCTTACTGCCTCAGGGAGGGGACAAGGAGAAAGGGATAGAATTTGGAATTTAAAACTTTAAATAAAAATGTTTATTTTTTTAAAAATGAGGGGCAGCTAGGTGATGCAGTGGACAGAGCACTGGTCCTAGATTCAGGGGGACCTGAGTTCAAATCCAGCCTTATACACTTGACACTTACTAGTTGTGTGACCCTGGGCAAGTCACTTAACCTTCATTGCCCCACTAGAAAAAAATGAAAAAGTTTGTCTGTTTTTATCCCACATTATTTTGGGGGACAGGGAGTATGCCCTGGGACCCATATAAATATTCGGTCCCAGCCAGAAGTTCCATGCCTATAGAGATGCTGGGAAAATCAAAATATCATGATGGGGGACATGATCCATTAAGAACATCTAACTCCCTTACTCTGATGATACTTACTAATTAACCTTCTGATATCAATGGGGTTTCCCAAGTAGCCTTTCCTACTGGGAAGATAATGTGCTGATGAGTGTTCCGGGCCACTTGGCAGTTCTGTTTCTCTTTGTAAAGTGATAAATTAGCATCCTGGCTTATATGCCTGTCTGTCTTTGATGACTTTGGTTAGTGAAAATCAGTCCCCAAGAGCCCAATCACCCCTGAGTCAATGGACATAATATAGTTTTTGAACCTGCAAATCTGAAGACCAGACCCTGGACCTCTGCTGATGTGAACAAGATGCATCAACCCTATATGCTCTAGACCAAGCAGCCAGTCAGCCAGTTCTAATGTCCTTTGGCACTATCCTTTAATTGCATCCAGGATACCGTGGATATCCATGCAGGGATCCAGTGAAGAATCAGCATTTTTTACACATTTTCTAGAAGGGGTCTGAGACCTATACACTCTGTTCAGTGACATGATTCCATGGGAAATGGACTTCCCTGCTTGGTAGTAATTATAGTAATGATGATCAATAGATAAAGGTTGTGATAATAAGGCTTTCCCGAGATCATAAATACCATGGGAGAATTTGAAAACAGATGAATGGGGACAGCTTGGCCCCCACAGATTCATTGCTCTGCCATTAAGAAGCTTTATTCAGCTCTTTCCACTTACTTCCACACTTTGAGGAAAATCATCTGAACATGAATCTGTGTAATGGACTAGACCAAAGAGTCTGCTTCTTTCTGTTTTACTCTATTGCTTATAGGGAGTCTCAGAGTCAGAGAGAGAGAGACTATGGATGCTGTTTTCACAGATACTCTTTACAATCTTCTTATTAGTTTAAGTGTTCAGTTTTCCTGGTTCCCTAATGTGATAACAAAAAAGGAATATAGTTGCCACAAGTCCAGGAAGGCAAAGGGTGAAGTCCAGGGATGACAGCTAAGAAAGGGAAGACCAAGTAGGTATTGAAAGCTCAGGAAAATGGACAGGGTCCAGAGTCCTGGAGGTCAAAGGGTTAGCAAGAATAGCGTTGATGAACAATCCTGGTCTATTATCCTTGAGAAGAAGTTTGCTCTGTTTTTGTATTAATTGCTATAGCACACACACTTGTGTATGTGCAATTGTGTGTGTATGTATATGTAAGTATAAGTATGCATGTACACACATATGTATAGATATCACATACTTTTATGTAGATATATATATGTTTGTGTGTATTCATTGTGGCTAAAAGGTAGTCCGATGCCAGTTGGTAAAGCCTGTTCCTGATAAAGATGCTAGGATTTTCTTTCACATAAAAGAAACTTGGAGATACCATCTTCCAATCTGGGCTTACTTCCTACAGCAGAGCTGAACCCCAGGGTATGCCTAATTTTTTCTGCCTCTTCCATCCCCACAGCTGGAGATAATGCCTGGACCAAGAGCATTGCTTGTATTTATTGTTGGCACTACTTCTACTGAGAACAAACACAAATGGGAAATGTTTCCATTGGTCTCTCCAGCTCAGAATTCTGTCTCTGACAGTGATACTGAGGGGGCAATGTATTGAGAGTGTGGTGGCTATCTTCCATGCCACTGGCCTCAAAGAATTAGATATATATTTAGAACATCTCCAACTTTCTATGAGTAACCTCCCGTAGACTCCATATGGAATTTATTGTAGAACCTTTATTTAGAAGATATCTAAAGATTGTGAGTAGGGGTGCTGTGAAGCTCAAATGAGATGATGTATATAAAACACTCTTTACTGTAAACCTTAAAATGCTATCTATATGCCAGTTATCATGTTATTATTGATTATCATTATTACTATTAATTTTACCAGGACTCCAGTCCTGTGATGAATTTATTCCCTGAGCCTTCTGTTACATTCTGCTAAGTTTAAGCAATGCTTACTGAATAATATAGGGGTGTGCTGTTAAATTTTTAACTGAGAGTATATATACACGAAAGCTTCTAAATTTAATCTGCATTATTAACACTTTCTTAAGTTTAGACAATCAACAAAACAACAAAATAGCTGTGATTTGTAGCAATTGCTGATTTCTGAGGTGTAAACACTCACATTAAAAATTTAATCACAGGTTCTCCTAAATGGGTTACACATTTCACGGGAAAAAAAAAATGAGTTCATTTATAAGGAGTTCCCTCTTCTCCCTTTCTCCTTATTTCATATCCCTCAGATAGCTTCTACCACTGTACCTCCTTCACTTCTGTCTTGCATTAGGAAGTAACTCTTCCAGTTACCTCAGAAAATCTCTTTGAATACCCTAATAATCTCCATCCACCCTAACTTTTCTAAGCAGATTGTTACCTCCAATATCACCTATATTCTTTTCATACAAGTCATGCCATTAAACCTGGGTTTCTCTGAAGGTCCTGTCCTGGATCCTCCTCTTTTCTTCCTCCATATTAGTTACTTGGTCAGTTCATTAGCTCCCCTTCATTCAATTATCATCTCTGCGATGATGATTCTCAGATCTATTTGTTCACCTCACTCACATTTCCAACTGCCTGTTGGGAATATTGAACTGAATGTCATGCAGACATCCAAGTCCAACATATCCAAAACCGAATTTGTTATATTATCCCCCAAACCATCCTCCCAGTAATGAAGGCTTACAATCGAAGTGTTACTTCTCATTCTCTCTCTCTGTCTGTCTCTCCGTCTGTCTCTCTGTCTCTGTCTCTGTCTCTGTCTCTGTCTCTCTCTCTCTCTCTCTCTCTCTCACACACACACACACACACACACACATCCTAATATCTGATCAATTACCAAGTCTTATCATGACATTAATGACATCCCTCCCATATTCCTTCCTCTCCTAGAAAATTGATACCAACTTTGGTGCAGGTCCTCATCACCCCAAACGTCTACTATTGCAATAGCCTTCTGATTGGTCTCGATGCCTTAAGTCTTCCCCCAGTCCAGTCCATCGTACTGTCAGCAGTCAAATCGATCTTCCCAAAGCGCAAGTCTAATAATGTCATTCTCTCCCTCTATTCAGTGGCTACTCCAATGGCTTTCTATTGCTGCAAGGATCGAATATACAATCTTCTGGCTTCTAAAGTCCTTCATAACCTGGGCCCCCTTCCTTCCTTTCTCATGTTCTTCCCACCATGTGCTCTGTGATCCAGTAATACTGGCTTCCTTTCAGTTCCTCTAATGTAACACTCCATATCATGACTGGAGAATTTTCATTGGCTCTCATTCATACCTGGAAATGTCTCCTTTCTTATCTCTACCTCTTAGCTTCTCTAGGTATCTTAAAGTCTCAGATAAAGTTTGACCTTCTATAAGAAGCCTTTTCCAGTCCTCTTTAATCTTGATCCCTACCCTGGCTAAATTATGTTTCTACATACCTAGCTGTTTGAATGTCCTTTTCCCCCATTAGATTGTGAGCTCCTTGAGGATAGGCACCTTTTTTGCCTCTCTTTGTATCCCAGAGCTTATTATATTGCCTTGACATAGGAATTGTTCTTGTTGACTTAATTTAAGTTTATGTCTGTTTACCACCTTCATCAATAATTTCTATGAAACCAGAAAAGCCATTATTATCAAATTCCCAAATAATTCATACCTGGAAGAGATGTTGGAATAAGTTGACTGGTGGAATTTAAAAGATTGAAAAAGATCTTAATAAACTAAGACTAGGGGTAAAAAGCTAACAGAAAATATTTCATAGTGATAAATAAAGCCTGGCATTTAATTTCAAACAATCATATATATAAGCACAGGACAGAGGATGTGAGGAATAATTGCATAATTTTTGAAAAATAAATTATAGATCTTTTACAATCCAATATGGATCAATATGTATCAACAGGGTGACATGGCAGCCAATAAAATCAGTGTCATCTTAGATAACATCAAAAGAATTATGGCATCTAGATCATGAAAGGCAATAGTTCAAATACATTGTACCTAGTCAGACCACAGATATAGCATCAAAATAACTTCCAGCCATGGCATATTAATGGAGATATAGAGATAGTATGATGTAATGGATAGTATCCTGGATTTGCAGTCAAGAAGACTTAGGTTCAAGTCTAATCTCTAATTTATTAACATGTGACCAAACGTGAGTCATAAGTTCTGTGGGCCTCAGATCCATTTACTAAGTTGTGGGTGAAGACAGGTGCTCATGAAAAAATGAAATCACAGGTACTTAAAATAGATTGATAAAGTGAAGCATTCTCATAGAAGAATGATCATCATGGTGAAGAGTCTGGAAATATCAAGGGGTGAAGAAATTGTGGATTTTTAATCTGGAAAAAGAGAAGACTTAAGGGAGATAGACCATAGTTTTGTTCTAATATTTGAATGGCTATTACATAGAAAAGGGGTTATGATTTTGCTACCATAGGTAGACTCAGAAGCAAGGGATGAAAGTTATAAAAATACATTTTGGTCTAAGTAAGAACTTCCTAATAAGCAGAGATATCTGAAAAATCAAATAATCTGCCTCCTGAGTTAGTGGGACTGCCTATCAGTAAAGCCTTCAAACAGAGACTAACAGTATCAAGGAGAGACAGAGACAGAAATAAAGAGACAGATAGAGATAGAGATTCACAGATGGAGACAAAGGCAGAGGAGGAGAGGAAAAGAGGAGGAGGGGAGAAAAGGAGGGAGGGAGGAAGGAAGGAAAGAAGAAATGAAGGAAAGAAAGAAAAGGAAAAGAAATAAGGAAAGGGAGAAAGGAAGGGAAGAAGGGAGGAGAACAAAGTAAAGAATAAAAAGCCTGTCTTTCTCTGCAGGATAGCAGTTTTTCAGGAAATGTTGAAGCAACCAACCCATCAGTCTCTGTTTGTTACTACTATTGCTAAACTGATAATAATGATAATTACATTGCACATCTGTATAGTGTTTTAAAGTTTATAAGGAGTTCTCACTTACATTCTCTCATTTGAACTTTACAATGAGCTTAGAGATAGTACAGATATTATTAGAGAGGTGAAGCACCTTACCAAGGTCGCATGGTGCATATGTGACAAAGCCTGTACTTAAAACCCAGATCCTTTGACCCCAAGTGTTTGGAAGTCTGAAGCTGGGTCTCTGTGTTCTCACCTCCAAACTCTCCCTTTTTTCCCAGTTGGAGAAAGAGCATCTAGGCATGTTCCTGACTTAATAGATGGGGCAATGGTTTGAGTGCCTCCTTTCTTCCCCCACTGATAGGGCAGAGCATGTCAAAGAGGATGGATAGTATTGCAGAGGACTCGGAACACTCAGAAGAGGGCAAGCTCCCTCTGACCATGCTGGAGAGGCCATGTGACCAAAAGAACCTAGCTTGAACTCACATAGTCTCCAATCTCTTATGATTTCCTTTGAAAACACTTGAGTACAAAATCCATACACTCTGATTTAGTATCAAATCCTGGAGCAAGAAATATTTGTGGTAAAAAACATGAACCCTCTTACAAGGTTTAAGTTATTTAATTAGCATCTGAAGGAGCCTCTTATCAATGCTTTATGGCTTAGTAACAGCTGCTTCCTGAGTTGCAAGTTTCTTTGGGTCTCTGAAACTTCAAGAAAGCTGATTGAAATGCAATACAAAACTGTGCACTTTGGTAGCAAGAAGGGTGTAATGGACAGAGGCAGAGGTCCAAATTCAATGGGGGTGGGAAAGTGGGGAAGCAATGGAACAGGGATCTCCCTCTCCTTACTTCAAAGCAATTGGCAGCTCCCAAAAGCACACTTCCTTCAGAAAATCCTTCTTGATTCATCAGATGAGGTTTACTAACTTCTGACCACACAGCCTCTGGAAATAGCCTTCCAATAGCTCACCAATCAATTTCCACCCTCCTCAAATGTACTTAACATTAGTAATTTATGCCTATGTAAGTATTGTCTTACTGTTTTCAGTCTACTTGTCTTAGACAGTCCAGCATGTCTTAGACAAGATCATTTGCCTTAAATACTGCTTTTAAATTGTAGTTCATTAACTTTATTAAGCAACTGTTATTCACCAGGTGAGAGGCAGCAGTCATATAGAGAGGTTAGAGATCTAGACTCAGAGTCAGGAAAATCTGGGTTCAAGTCTGACATGTACCGACTATATAATCATGGGAAAATTGCCTAAAGTTTTCATTCTCCAAGCTAGTCTCTAAAATTGTAGGTTCAGGGGATAATCTGTCTGCCTCCAAGAAGTTTCTTCACTGGGAATTCCTTATGCCAAATCAGAGATCTCATTAACAAATACTGTATGAAGTTCTGAGGACAAAGAGGTAAAAATAAAATTAGCAACTGCCCTCAAGTAGCCTACATTTTTCTGAGGGGATACAATACAAATAAGCACAAAAATATATATAAAACAAATACAGAGTGATCTTGATGGGATATTGATAATAGATGATGGAGAGAAGATAAAGCTTCTCAACTCTTGTTTGGATTCTGTTTTCTCTGCTAAGGAGAATTGACTTTGGACTAGAAAAGACGGAACCAAAATGACTAGTAATAAGTAAATGACCAAGATAAGTAGGAAGATAGTGAGACAGCACATTATTACCCTCAGTGAGTTCAAGTCACTAGGTCTAGATTTCTTTTTTTTTCCTTTTTTTTGGTGAGGCAATGGGGGTTAAGTGACTTGCCCAGGGTCACACAGCTAGTAAGTGTCAAGGGTCTGAGGCCGGATTTGAACTCAGGTCCTCCTGAATCCAGGGCCTGTGCTCTATCCACTGTACCACCTAGTTGCTGCAAATAAGTTTAGATTAATTACATCCTAGAGTATGGAAAGAACTGAAAGGTGTGATTGGTTTTTTTTTGTTTGTTTGCTTGTTTTGTTTTTTGGTTTTACTTTTTGTGGGGCAATGAGGGTTAAGTGACTTGCCCAAGGTCACCCAGCTAGTAAGTAAGTGTCAAGTAAGTGTCAGGTCCTCCTGAATCCAAGGCCAGTGCTTTATCCACTGTGCCACCTAGCTGCCTCAAGGTGTGATTGTTTTTGCCACAGTGAATGATATTTGAAAGATCATGGATAGTTGAATGAGTAGATAAAAATATATTATCTGATTTGAAAAAGCAGGAAGAGAAGACTGAGGAAAGAAATTATGACTGTCTTTAGATATTTCAAGGGCTGTCTTGTGGGTTTGAGTTTGTTCTTTTTGGATCCAGAGGATTAGACTAGGAATAAACAAAAGTTTTAAGTTGCAAAGAGGAAAAATGGGGCTTGATGTTAGGATTAGATTAATCTTTTTTAATTTAATATTTTATTTTTGCCCAGTTACATGTAAAAACAATTTCAACAATTGTTTTTCAAAATTTTTGAGTTCCAAATTCTTTCCCTCCTTCCCCTCCTCCTCTCATTTAGAAGGCAGGCAATTTGATATAGTTTATATATGTGCAGTCATACAAAACATATTATCATATTAGTCATGTTGTGCAAGACAGCATTTTTCATCTTAAATGAATTTAGAATTGTCTCATATCATTGTATTTCTGAGAATAACTTAGTCATTAACAATTGATCATCATACAATAATGTTATTACTATACACAATGTTATCCTGGTTCTGCTCATTTCACTTTGCATCAGTTCACATAAGTTCAGGTTTTTGATTAGAGTAATTTTAAAGAACGTGCTGCCTTAAGACAAAATGGGTTCAGCCACTGTTTATGTCTTCAAGCAAAGACTAGATGCCCTTTTGTTGGATGTGTTATAGAAGGGATTCTTTTTTCAGATACAGACTGAACTAGGTGGCTCACTTCTGAGTTCTTTTCCAAAGTGAAATTCTGTCATACTAAGTGCTCTAGGACACAAACTCTAGTTATCCAAACAGAGGGTGGAATGCAAATGCTTCCAGATGGCCCTAAGTTCCTATGAGGATAGTATTTATTTCTTGATACTTGGGTTCACTGTAACTCAAGTTATCTGTGGTAGAGAAAAAGCTGTCCACATAAAAATGGAAAAGCATAGACCTGATATCTTTAGTAGTTATTTTAACTACTGTTTGGTTGTTATTTTTATCAGGACAGATACTTAAGCCACAAGACACAGTAGGTTTGCAACAATAAAGAATATTTCTCTTCTGGATGTCACCTTAATTTTCCTGTTAAATCACAGGAGATCGCCCATAGGATCAACATCTTTGCATTCATAAATTCTATGTACATTAAACATGAAAGATATATCCAATATCAGGGATTATTGAATCAAGATGGAAAGTCTAAGGAAAGGGATTCAAAAGAAAGGGAAGGTGAGTGGAAACATAAAACAAGAAATAAAAGAGAAGAATGAGAGGAAGATGGGGAATATGAATCACACAATTCCAGAGTTGGAAGGGATACCAGAGGCTATATAGTCCAATAACTATACGCAAACAAGTATGACATACTCAATAAGTGGTCATCTAATCAATCAATCCAAAAGTATTTATTACGTCCTTATTGAGTGTCAGACACTCAATTTGCTAGACATGTGAAGAAAGCAAAATAGTCACTACTCTCAAGGTACTTACAGTTTAATTGAAGAGACAACATATACATAAACTGGTACATCCAAGATAAATACAGAATTGATGGTACCATAGAGGGCAAGACTTTAGTAACTGGGGAGATTGGGAAAGGCATTCTGCAGAAGGTGGCACTTGAACTGCAGCTATGGGAGACAACCAGTGCAAAGTCATGGAGACAGGAGATAGAGCCTTTCTTTGAAGATCTTTAATGAGTTCCTAAAGTCATGGGCTATATCTAATTCACCCCAGAATTTCCAGTCCTTCTTTGATTCTCATCTTTTTCCTCCAAATGAATAAAACCTAGAACCAAAACCTAAATAATAACATCTATTTTGTCGTCCTTAACTTTGCTCCCTAGCTTCAGCTCATTGTGTTTTAGCCCTCCTGACATTAGGGGACTCATGAAACTAATGCCATGCATACTTCAAACTTCCTTCTAAGAAGGAAGTTTACCTTGTACATATCTTAGATGGATATACTTATTTGCATGTTGTCTCCACCATAAGAATTCTCCTGGAGGGCAAGTTCTCTGTTTTTGCCTTTCTTAGTTTCCCAATGCTTAGCTTAGTACCTTTCTGACACATAGAGCATAATATATATATTTGTTTGAATTAATAATTAACTTTCTCCCCATCTCCTCTTGCTCCCTAACCCTTTGTCCCCTACCCCTTCTATGAGTCCTACTTCTTTCTCTCCCTCCTCTTTCACAACTTCTCATTTTCCTCTAGAACCCCTTCCCCTGCCACCTGTGGTTCTTTCTCTTCTGTGTAATATACTCCACCCTTTTAAGCAGGTTGTCAGTGCCTTGGCTAGGAGAAGCCTGCTCTTGGTTTCTGAGTGTCCCTCAGCAAGAATACAACTTTGGTCACCTGCCTCTAAATAGACTCTGTGACAAAGCTGTGGTGAAAGAAGGTGTCTTCTAAGAAGTTCACATTACGGCCTGTAGTAAAAGAAAATAGTGATATTGTTTCAGTCGCCAGTTTCTTCCTATTGTCTTCATTGTCAAAAACATGCCCCCCTCCAAGGGGACGGGATGCGTTTCAGTACAATTCGAGAATGGCCTTGTAACCCATATTATCTTCATTTTCCTACTTGTTTCATGTTACTTTCTGGTCCTTGAGTTCTCCCAGTTTCACAGCCGCCCATGACATTACGGTGACTTGTTAACTTTCTCATTATTCCCACCGTCAATGGGAGAACAATAAATCGTGTTATTCTGTATTAGCCTTCCTTGTCACTCAGGGTTTATCTCCATTGATACCCCAGGTACCAGGCACAGAAACTAAAGTAGGTTGTCTTGTCTTCTGCTAATCTTGAATGCCTTTTGTTCAGAGAGGTGTTTTGTATGCATCAGTCAACTGAGGACTCATCCTGAAGAAACCCTCAGTCAGCATACAGATCAGAGTGAAAAAGGAATACTTATGTTATTAAATATTCATAACTAAAGGTACCTGTGCCTTTGGTCCCCTTTCGGTGTTCTCCATCTAAAAGAATGATCAGCAGCAATGGGAAAATCAAATGGGAGTGCACAATTTTTGACAAATACTGAAGCCATCTCTTGTCTTCCCTATTGATATTAAGCCTATTCACAAACTTATCTTCCCCCTCAATCTGATACTATCCTTGTGTCAAAATAGTTTTTAAGAAAAGACCCAATATGGATCAATAGGATCAAAGGGTCAAGTTTAATCCAATTGTTTCTTGTTGTAGGCAAAGGATAACAGATAGATAGCCTTTTCTCCCTCTTTCTGGGCTCCAGAATCTCTCCTCCTCCCTCCTTAGTTGGCCCATCCTTTAAACAGACCTCTTCCTAGGGTCTTAAAGAAATGGGTTCAATGTGGAATTAAGTGGCCTGTTATTTATGTTTCTACAGAGGAAATCCTGCCAGATCAATAAACCCACTTCCAAGCAGAAAGTAACCAAAGAACATAATGGCTCTTAATTGGATGTGATCAGTAGATGTCTATTAGGTGTCACACTCAACTAGAAAATAGCCCATATAAACTATAATAATAAAGACAGAGAGAGGAAGGAAGAAGGAAAAATAGAAGGGAAAACCATACAAACTTTAGATAAGATTTATTCCTACAATGTAATAGTGTTCGTAATATAAAACAGCATTGAATCTGAGGATTTATTGAACTATCATCATTTAAGAGAAAAGTAGTTTTCACATGTAATTAGGAGTGAAGAAAAGGTCTTAAACTCTCCCCTAAACTGACCCACCTACCCTCCATCCCCCAAGGTATCAGTGAGAGGAAAAAAATTGGGTAGGGTTTCCTGATACAAAGAGGATTGGAGTTTAAACTGACTCCACAATCATCATAATCAGTTTCTATAGGGACAATAAGGGGAAAAACACAGGGAAATTATTTTAGATATAAAGGTCAGATTTTACTTTATTAACTGCATTTTTTCATTCCCATTTTACAGATGAGGAAATGAATTTAATTCAACAAGCACTTACAGAATGCCTTCTATGTGTCAGGCACTGTGCTTGGTACAAGGGAGACAAAGACCAAAGAAAAGGTTATAGGATTATAACTCCAGAGGTGGAAAGGATCCCAGACACCATTTAGTTCAACCCTCTTGTTTTACATTTGAGGAAACTGAGGCCTAAAGAGGTGAAGGGACTTGTCTCCAAGGTCATGAAGACAGCAAGAATCTTTGCTGCTGTTGTTCAGTTGTTTCACTCTAACTCTTCTTGATCCCATTTGGGGTTTTCTTAGCAGAGATACTAGAGTGGTTTGCCATTTCTTTCTCCAGCTCATTTTTTTTTTTTTTGCAGGCAACGGCGGTTAAGTGACTTGCCCAGGGTCACACAGCTAGTAAGTGTCAAGTGTCTGAGGCCGGATTTGAACTCAGGTACTCCTGAATCCAGGGCCGGTGCTTAACCACTGCGCCATCTAGCTGCCCCTCTCCAGCTCATTTTACAGATGAGAAAACTGAGGCAAACAGGGTTAAGTGACTTGCCCGGGGTCACACAGCTAGTAAGTATCTGTGGCCAGGTTTGAACTCAGGTCTTCCTGACTCTAGTCCTAGCACCACCTAGCTGCCCCCAGTAAGAGGCAGAGGCAGGAAAAAGGACCTGCCTTCACATAAAAATACATCTACCCTGAGGGAGATTATATTCTAAGGGTTAGAGGGTGAAACAGCAAGCACACAAAAAAGCATATCCATATAAAGTAGATATAACAATTTCAAGAGTTGGGGGGTAGAGTGCATTAACAAGGGTTTGGGGTGCAGTTGAGAAAAACCTCATGTAAGAGATGGGCATATAGCTTTGAAGAGGAGTGGTGGAGGGGATCCTACAGGCAGAGGTGATGATGGAGAACATTTTGGCCATGGATAACGCCTGAGCAAAACCACATAAGCAGGAAATGGAGTGTGACATACAGGCAATAGGAAATAGGTCACTTTGGCTGGAATGGGGAGGACATGAGGGCTGGTAATGTAAAATAAGTTTAGAAAGATAGTTTTAAGATAGATGAAGAAGGGTTTAAGATACTAAACTGAGGAGTCTGTAGTTAATCCTAAAGATAACAGGGAACCAGTGAAGATTCTTCAGCAGGAGAGTGGTATTCCCATACTTGTACTTTCATATTAATTTGGTAGCAGCACAGGGGGTGGTCTGGAGAGCAGGAGAGATTGGGGATCAAAGAGACCAATGAGAAAATTTTATGACAATTAGGTAAACATGATGAGGGCAAAAACTATACTGGATCCATGAGTAAAGACAAAGGGATTCCATCTGCAAGACATATGGAAATTAAATCAGTAAGTCTTGGCTACTGATAAGATGTAGGGGGCAGGGAAGGATGAAGTCAAGGATAATGAAATTGCAAAACTGTGGGAAAGGAATGAATTGATGAGCAAATTATTAAGCGGTCATTATGAGCAGAGTAATATTCTAAGTGCTAAGATAGAGATCAAAAATTAAGAAGACAGTCTTAATTCTCAGGGTACACATTTTGTAGTATGGGAGGAAAGAAGACAGGGACAGCTTATTCCTTCAATAGAAATAGGGAACTTATGAGGAAGGATAAGTAATGGGAACCTTGATTATTTGACTCAATGAGGACAGGGTACCTATTTATCTAAAATGTGTATCTCCACTTCTCTTTTGCCTAGAAGGGTATTCTGCACATGAAAGACCCTTAATAAATGTTTGTTGAATGTACGAAGTAAGGAAGTAACTTTAAAAGACAAGTATTCATATTCTTCTTGTTTTAGTTCTTTAGTTCCTTGGTGTACAAAACAGGGCTGAAAATAATATGGTGTCTTTTAAGTAGGATAGAGTCTGGACTTGTGATTTTATCGATACAGGAAATATTCAGCTAGGGAAACTTCCTTTACCAAATACAGTTGAGCCCCTTCTCTAGAACTAATAGTCTTAGAGAATGGTCTAGAACATTAAAAAAGTTAAGTAACTTGCCTAGGGTTACATAATTAGTACGTGTCAGAGGCTATCTATTTACTCCTCCATGTTGCCTTTCCTGTCTTACAAACAGTAGGTGCTTAATACATGTTCATTGAATTGAATTAGTAACTGCTTCTGAAATAGTTTATCCATAATTAAAATAAAATTTAGTCACAAAAATACCTTTAAAGTCAGTTCTCAGTTCTTGGTAGTAATAGTTACGCTACATTCAAGTTTTTGACTATCTCTGTGTTAACTGGATTCAGATTAAAACGTGGATTATTCATCTATACCATTTAGGATAGAATTTTGAAGTTGGAGAACCATGAAGATTAGGACTTTCATTATATGGAGGTAGAACCTGAGAGTCAGAGACAATCCATAGATTTAGAGTTGGAAGGGACCTCAGAGGCCATCTATTTCAACTCTCTCATTTACAGATGTGGAAACTGAAGTCACAGATGTTAAGCCTAAAATCACATAGGTAGTAAATATCAGAGTTAGGACTTAAACTCAAGTCCTCTTACTCCAAAACCAAAGTTCTTTTTCACCACACCACAGAAAATGATGTGATTTACCCATTATCATAAAGTGAATGGTGGTGGAGATGAGGCTGGTCATCCGATCTGGGTATGGAACATTGTACAGTGGAAAGAACATGGGCTCTGGAGTATTGGTTCAAATTCCACTTCTGATGCTTTACCAGCTGTGTGATTTTGGCCTAGTCAAGTGGACCTCAGTTTCCTTATTTGTTAAACAAGGAGGGGTTAATTAGATGACTTCTAGCTATAGTTCTATGATCTCATGACCTCCTAACTCAAAGTCCTATTTTCCTCCCAAGGACTTCATTCTAGTTAATGCTCCCAACCTTTTGGCTTCTTAAATTTGATCAAAGCCACAGAGAGGCAGCCATGATATGGTTGAAAGAGTGTGGGCTTCAGAAGAGTTGCATTTTGATCCCAAACTGTTACTATTTGTGTGATCTTGGGTAAAGCACTTAACCTTTCAGGTTGCCTCATTGGTCAAAAGAAGTGGTTCAATAAAATAATCTCTAAGATCCAGCTAGACCTTAGATTCTCTAGCTAACTTTAAATCCTATGAACCTTCTGAGTACAAAGTATGCTGGGTTGAGATTTCTTTCTTTGCATTTCCATCCAAGCTGGATGCCCTAGGCAAGGTTTGAAACTGCAGCTCCTGTGGGTTACTGTCCACTCAAGGCTTTGAACGATTTTTATAGCACATGTATCTTAGGATCGTGAGATTAAGAGTAGGAAGGGATCTTATAGACTATCTATTCTTGATTTAACTACAAAATAAATATGGGTCATGAGTGGAATTTTCTGCCATTATAAATAAGGCATTTCTAAAAAGTCATTTTTGAAAATATCTCTATTTGAGTACCATTTGTCATCTTTATTATTGTTTTTCATTCATTTTAATCATGTCCAACTCTTTGTGACCCCATCTGGGGTTTCCTTGGCAAAGGTACTGGAGTGGTCACTTTTATTAGTAGCTCCTTAATCTCTGCTGGTTTTTTTTCCTCCACTTACTTTTAGAGAAGATATTAATAATCTGATTTACTCCTGAGCCCTGGTAATAGAATGAATAACAATGAAGAGAATGAAGAAAAGCAGAGGGTCTTCATATTCCATACAGACTCCCTAGTCCCCTGTAAGAGGGAAAGATGTGTAGACCTAAGGAGTCTCATTTGAAACTCAGTATACCCAAAGAGGCAATATGGGTTAAAGACCAATCATTTCCACAGAGCAGGTTGTGGTTAATTTCATATGCTGTACCTTGAAGTTCTCAGGAGAGAAGGTACTCTACCAACCTAATGGTTAAATTAAATACAAATACAGATCTAAATTAAAGTCTACCTGGGATCAGGGAGCTGGGGAATGAGGATTCTGAAACTCTGCTGGCCTCTGGCAGGCAACCCCTAGTGTGTCAGAGCTGAAGCTGCCAGCATCTTTCAAAAGCAAATCTGGCCCAAAGAAAGCAAATAATTAAGCAAGTCATTAGGAAACCTATAAAAGCACGGATGTGCTGCAACACCCTGCCCTTAACTTCAAAAGGTGACGGATGGGCAGAGATACTTTATGGCAAAGGAAAAAGCAATAGCATGGAAAATGTGAAGTCACATGATCCTTAAGGTCTCAAGAGGGAAGGTGAGGAGGAAGTTCATTACCTAGGAAGCAGCTTCAGCTCAGGACAAAGTAGTGACTTTCCTGTTTCTTGTGATTCCTCATTTTGGAAACCGCACAGCCTCAAGATGAAGATCACTGAAGGATAACCTGATTTTAGAGGTAACCTAGCTGGTCCCCAGGGTGCTGGCTCACCTAAAACTTAGTGGGTTTAGCAGTACTTTGAAGGAGACATTGTGTCTTACTTCCATCATCTCTCAACCCTGCCTTGTACCCACATCTATGCAAATGCCTATTATCTCCTATTGCAGACTCCCCTCCCCTCCACTTTCTTCCCAACCCTAAGAGGAAAATTATGTCCTAAAGAAATTCACAATCAAAGCTTGTAAACAATGCCTCTTCCAGGGTTATTTGTTTAAATGACAACTTCAAGGAGAATATATAGGTTCAATCTACCTTCTGTATCATACTCTCTGTATGACCAACCTCCCTGGACCTCATTTTCCTCATTTGTAAAATGAGGGGCTTGGACCAGATGACCCCTGAGGTGCCTTGAAGCTCTAGAGCTATGATTCTTCAATAGTGGAATTTCAGATAATGTGACATCTGTGTAGGCGAGTCATGATGTTGATTACATGATGGGGGTAGAGGGAAAAAGGACTTGCTTACCCTAAGCAAAACGAGACTTCTTGGGTCACTCTTAGGTTCAACTCAATCGATTCAAGTTCTTTTGCTCCAGAGTTGTAATGTTTTTCTGAGAAAAACATTCCAGTTGAGAGTATTATAAGAGACATCCCATGCTTTCCTCAATTGATTTGCTTTGCCCCCAACAATACTACTCAGAACCTAAGTGATTTAATGGGTAGCATGTTGAATGATCAGCTACATTGAGATACTTCTAATGGAGAGTTAACCAAGGCAAAGTCAGTGCTATTCAAGGGTGTCTATTTGAGGAGATAGTCAAGATATGTTAATAAACTCTCCCTTCTTTACTCTTCCTACTTCCCTTGTTCACCAGATTTCTGGCCAAAGGGGAAATAACTTTGAAGGTATTAAGGTTTGAAAGGTTCTGGGTTAGTGTTTTGTTTCATTATTTTGTTTTTTTTTTTGTTATGTAGTTTTTCTCTTTAAGAAAAAAAGTTTTATTTGATTTATTTGTCAAAAAGAACACTGATGTGATGTAATTTTGATCAGAACAACTCTGAATTGGTGTAATTATTTCTAAATATTTAAAAGCTCGTTTGGCTTAATGTGTTTTCCAGGATGAGCTGTTAAGTCATTAGGGGCTGATGTGGTGGCCTTTTATTAGGCAGCACCTAATGTCTATTTGGGGTTTGGGCTCCAAGTGCGAACTCCCCATTAACACACTGTAAATGAATGGTAGACAGTTGATGGTACCAGATGACTTTTTTTAACTACTCAGCAAAGAAATTCTATTTGACGAATGCTAAGATAATTAAGACATATTTCACTTAAGAAGGAAAACTAAGATTACTCACCCACAATAAAGGGTTTTGGGGTGCTTTATATTTGAATAAAAATTCAATGAATTTTTATTGTGTTTACAGTGGGGGCAAGGCACTGTTTTAGTTGAAGAGGGAAATATAAAGAAAGACTAGGCATGGCCTCTGTTTTTAAGGAGTTTACGATCTAGTAGCCACAAGTGAAAGAGATTGGACCCGGGGCATCTAGGTTGTGCAGTGGATAGAGCACGGGCCCTGGATTCAGGAGGACCTGAGTTCAAATCCGGCCTCAGACACTTAACCCTTACTAGCTGTGTGACCCTGGGCAAGTCACTTAACACCAACTGCCCCGCAAAAAAGAGAGAGAGAGAGAGAGAGAGAGAGAGAGAGAGAGAGAGAGAGAGGAGAGAGAAGAAAGAGAGAGAGAGAGAGAGAGAGAGAGAGAGACTGGACCTGTGATTTCATGAATATTAGGAACTGCTGGGTGAGGAAACTCCTACAAAAGCAGGACAGAACCTTCTGTGTAATGCATGGTCTTCAAAATTGGCCTGAACCAATTAGTAGGGTTTCAGAACCAGGGTTTCAGAGGAGGTATTTGAATTGAGGCCTTCTTAGTTTTAAGACCAATTCTTTAAGTCAAAAGGCTATGCTACCACTCAGCAGGGTTTTATATATATATATATATATATATATATATATATATATATATATATATATATATATATGCACCCATAAGCATATGTAATACAAACTAGGTTACATAAATAATGGAAACTAGGGTATGCTAAGTGCATAGGAGAAGTACAAGCTCATTGCTCTGACAGTTGAGAGACAGTATGGTATAGAGGAAAGTGTGCAAATCTTGGAAGCAAGAGAGCTGTGCATTCAAATCCTGTTTCAGACATTAGCTGTGTGATCATGGTCAAGGTTCTTGGCAACATTTTCCTCACCTGTAAAATGGGAATAATGGAGTGCTAGAGATAGCTCAGAGGGACAACCAATTGTTAAATTTGGGGTAAGAACATTTCCACTTTGCAAATAAGCAAACCCTACACATCAAGGCTTGGTTTATTGTTTCGTTGATTGTCTAGGCTTAAGAAAGTCTTGGAGAAAATAGTAATAATACAGATTAAACTTTAAAATGTGTCTTCTGCACTTTTGGGGTAGGTAGCAAACATTTATCAATGTACCTTTGGTCAGATAATTATCCTAAAAGTAATTCAATTAATAAGCCTTTATTAAGTATACTAGGCACTATGGTAGGTGCTAGGGCTATAAATACAAAAATGAGACACTCGAGCTTTCCCACCAACCTCACAGGGTTATTATGGGGGTTGAATGATATACACAATATACAATTTGTTGTTCTGTCATTTCAATTGTATTTGATTCTTTATGATTCATTTGGGGTTTTCTTGGCAGAGATACAGGAATGGTTTGCTATTTCCTTCTCCAGCTCATTTTGCAGATGAGGAAACTGAGGCAAATAGGGTTAAGTGACTTTACTAGGGTCACACAGCTAGTAAGTGTCTAAGGTCAGATTTGAACTTCTGAAAAGGAAACTTCCTGACTACAAGCCCAGCACTCTGTGAACTACTCCACCTACATGATCACAATAATACACACACATCTATGAAGTGCTATATGAATCAGCTTTTATCTTAATTACTAATATTCAGAAGGAGAAGTAACTTCCCAGTTTTAGAGAAAATCTAATAGAGACAGTAGCATTTGAATTGGTCTTTGAAGGAAGGGTAAGATTTTAACAGATTGATGAGAAAGAGGGTAGCATTCAAGGCATCGAAAATGGTCCTGTGAACAAACAGGACTGAGGTTAGAAATTGTAGGATGTGTTAAAGCAAGGATAAACACAGGTTGTTCATTGGATTTGTGCTGTGTAATTTAAAATTCTAAATGTGGGTTCTAATCTGTCTCCCTCCCCCCCAGTTTTGGGGGGGAAACTGACTAAAATCACTGATAAATGAGTTTAGAATTTTTTTAAGGGTTTATTGAAAGATGGTAAAAGAAAGAGAAAGATTGAGAAGAGATTTCTTATAACCTGGCAATCCTAGCCTTCCTAATCGCCCACTTCTGAAGTTCCCTGCCAACATGCCAATGTCTCCCAGCCAAAGAGGAAGCACAGTCCCACCAGCATCCACTTCCTCCTTCGTGTCCTCCTCCCAGAAATGGGAGGCTCCTCAAGTTGATTGGCTGGTAGCCTTGATAGACAGTACCCAAGAGCAAACAAATGTCACTTCCTGACGCCAAGGACCTTGACCACATGGCTTGCCCTCAGAGGCCTTCTCCTCATGGCGGAGCTTTTCTACAGTAAGTCTCCAGCAGGTAGCATCATTCCAATCATTACAGTGCAAACAAGACAATAGTCAGTCAACAAGTCAGTGAATAAGCATTAATCAAGCTCCTACTATATGCAGTTAAGTGGCAGTGGAAAGAGCAGTGAGCCTAGAATCAGGGAGACTCTTCTTCCTGAATTCAAATCTGACCTCAGGCCCTTACTAGCAGTGTGATCCTGGCCAAGTCACTTAACTCTGCCTCAGTTTCCTCATCTGTAAAGTGAGCTGGAGAAGGTAATGGCAAACCCCTCCAGTATTTTTGCCAAGAAAACCCCAAATGGGGGTCACAGAAAGTTGGACATGACTGAATAATGACTTAACAACAATACTTTGTGCTAAACACCATATTAGGCACTAGGATACAAAGAGGCAAAGGACATCCCCTACAGTGGAGGTACTCACAATCTAATGGCATTAGATGATACAGGATGCAATATGAGCCACAAGGACAATGCTATAAATGGGGAATTTTGCCGTGGACAGCCAAAATGTAATGCTCAATTGCAAGGGCTTCTCTTACCCAAAGCCTTTCTTGATTCCCCTCCCCAGTTGTTCTCCATATTTTTAACTTGTGAGCAGCCCAATTCTGATTTTATCTTTAAACTGAACTCATTTCTTTCCTCTCTGTGCTAGCAAGCCACAGCTAATCTTACGTAGGCCCTCCATGTACTTAAAAACCCTCTGGGACATGGGCACCCCCAGGAGCTAGAACAGTTTTATTAGCTACTAGACTGACTTTCTATGCACATATCACTACCATCTGAAGCCTAAAATGCAAACCCAGACTCTGCAGAGCTTTGTTTTGATCCAAGATTGCCATGCTCTGCCACTTGGTGTTACTGGTCTAGCATTGCTGTCATGTTGTCATGTCAGTGACATCCTAATGTGGCCCCGTCTGCTGATATTTGAAATGACATTGTCATGAGATCCTCCCAAGACATTAAGTTGTACCCTAAGGAAAAAGAAATCAATCATGCTCTTAAGGAAAATATATACCTAGATGCATACATGCACACAGACACACCTGCAAATATACACATTCATTGGTTTAGTGTTGATTTAAAAACCTCTTTGCCAGGTCTTGTTCAAGGTTCTTCCTTGAGAAATTCACTAGGATTTATTTTCCTTAGGCTTTTTTTAAAATATAAGATTCTGATTAAACACACTGAATACTTTTACTCCAAAAAAACTTGTACTCTAAAGGGAAAAAAAGAAAAAACAAAATCAGCAGTTTTGAAAAATAAATAATTTATCTTAAATTACCATTAGAACTTCAGAAAACCCAGGGAAATTTGTCATTTTATGGTTCATAATTCAATCCTAGAGAAAGACTGAGAGCACATAAAGAGCTGGCCTCTGAGTAAGGAAGATATGTCCTAAATCAGGAAGATGTGGGTTCAAGTCCTACAACTGACACGTACTAGTTGTATGACACTGGGCAAGCCTTTTAACCTCTCAGTGCCCCAGGCAACTCTCCAAGATTATAGCTTCAATATAGTTTCAGAACTGTTTCAGTGGAAGGAGTCTTATAACTGAGTGTTCCCTACACTAATAAAATCACAGGTCTGACACCAGCCAGTCTTTCCCAAAATTCAGTAGCACCTAAACATGATTCAACAGATATTTATCATGCATCTACTGAGTGTCCTGCTAAGCAGAGAAGAAGAACAAAGTTTAGCTAAGATATGACCCTCCCCATCCTCAAGGAGCATATATTAAGGTATAGAAGATGTTGAACAATGACAACAACAAAGGCACCCCCCCAGAAAACAACCCCACAATAATTGCTTCAAAGAGGTACAAACAAAGTACCTGGATCATGGATCACAGTCACAACTTGTGTGGTATCTTGATCATAGAAACAATTTATACTGAGGCAAGTTTCCAAAGATCGGTAGTTTAATAAGAAGGAGGCAGGATCTCAGGCAATTTGCTTGGTTTCTCTCTTTGATGTCACAAGCAAGGAGATGTTAGGTGTTCACCAAAGCTGGAGTCCTGTCAAAACCAACTAGGGAGTGCAAGCATGAGATATGGAAGTTTGCAGAAAAAGGCATGAAGGAAGAATGTTAGACAGGAAGATGGACACAGAAGCGGCTTCTTGAAAGTCTACCTTATACTTCTCGGGGTCCTTTGAGACTACCCCTTGTCAAATATGTTATAAAGAGAATGTTGGTTAGGAAAAGGAATGGGTTGGTCTAGATTGTTTCTGTTTCCCCACTCCGTGTACTTTTTTTTTTTTGTGGTGAGGCAATTGGGGTTAAGTGACTTGCCCAGGGTCACACAGCTAGTAAGTGTTAAGTGTCTAAGGCTGGATTTGAACTCAGGTACTCCTGACTCCAGGGCCGGTGCTCTAGCCACTGCACCACCTAGCCTCCCCCTCTCATTGTACTTTTAAAAGAAAAAATCAGTGTAATTTTTAAAGAAAAGGCTCTGAGTTCCTTTCTAGCTCTGAGATTTTGGTGATTATCTTATTTGTTATATTCAATCAGTTGATGAATCAACATTTTAGGCTGATCAAGTATAAAAAGGTCTAGACCTCATGCTTAGTCCCAGGGGACTTCATTAGGAGGAATGAATAAATGAATGAATGAATGAATGAATGAATGAATGAATGAATGAATGAACAAATGAACAATTATGAAGTTTGTATGATATGGCCTGCTTTGTGCTGAACACTGGGTCTACAAATATAAGCAAGCGATGAGTTGAAGTTAACAAAAAAGCAAATTTAGTTCTGAAGTAGGGGAAACAATGTTTAGAACTATCCAAAAGTAGAATGGGTTACATCATTAGATACTGGTATCCATCTCACTGGAGATCTTTAAGCAAAAACTGCATGATCACATGTCAAGTATGTTGTTGAGAGGCGTCTTATTAAGGAATGGGTTGTACTAGATGACCTTTCAGGTCCCCTTCTGGCTCTGAGAGTTTGTGATTTTGTTTGATCACCCCACATAAGCAGACTCAAGGATGAGGAACTTTACAGAGGATGAGAAGGCATGATTCCTGCCTGTGAGGATTTCATAATATACTTGGCGAGACATTATATTCTCATGAAAAGACTCGATGTCTCCTTGGAAACCTAAACAACTAGAAGGCAATGAATAAACATTTATCGAATGGAATATTGGTTTGCTACACTATAAATGAATAGAGGTCCAACTGTATTCAGGATTCTTGGGAATGTGCAGTAATAGAGTAAATTCATCCAATTGTAGTCAGCTTCTGATTATACACAGGGGAATTATCACCGTTTTTCGATATAAAATTGACTCCTCGCTACCACCAACATACACTTCAAGTAGCTTATATTGAAATTAGTTGGTGTGTTCTCTAGGAATAAAAGTCTATTTTACTAAATAATTCTACCTTAGGAAGGTAAATCTGCTGCTTTCATAAATAGTGCTAATTTTGGGCTATTTGAGGTTCTCTTTCCCTATGATGTCCGTTATATGGAGGTTGACACCACTGCAATGACTCCCCTTTTGGGCACTGATTCTGGAGTCAGGAAGATTTGATTTCAAATCCACCCTGGGAAGTCATCTAACCCTATTTGCCTCAGTTTCCTCATCTACAAAATGAGCTGCAGAAGGAAATAACAAACCACTCGAGTATCTTTGCCAAGAAAACTTCAAAAGGGGCCACAAAGAGTTGGACACAACTGAACAATAACAACAACAATAGCTATATCAATATCTCTCTATCTCAATTCTTATCAGTATCTATCTTAGTTTCTATCTTCCTTCCCTCCTTCCCTCTTTCCTTCCTTCTTTCCTTCCTTCCTGCCTCCCTCTTTTCTTTCTCTCTTTCTTTCTTTCTCTTTCCTTTTCTCTCTCTTTCTTTTTTCTTTCTCTCTTTTTCTCTCTCTCCCTCTTTCTTTCTTTCTTTCTTTCTTTCTTTCTTTCCTTCTTTCTTTCTTTCTTTCTTTCTTTCTTTCTTTCTTTCTTTCTTTCTTTCTTTCTTTCTTTCTTTCTTTCTTTCTTTCTTTCTTTCTTTCTTTCTTCCTTTCTTTCTTTCTTTGTATACAAATAAGCCTAGAGCCTATATTTTGAATGAGACTCTTCTAATTTGTGGAGAAAAATGTCTCAATGCTCCATTTCTGTTTGAGGGGGCAGAATTGTCATGAGAGATTTGGAGAGGAGAGATATTCTTCATATTTTTTGGTGATTTACATATATAGAGACTTTATTAAAGCATTCCAAGGAGAAAGAATTTCTTGAAGACATGTAACGGAAGCTTGTTCTTCAACATGTTCCTGATTTTCAACTTGCCTTCCCAGAGACTTTGAAGAATTTCCCCTTGGATGAGATTGGAGATTCTCTTGCTTGAGTGCAATCTCATCTTGCTCTCCTTTATTCTTATGTATTTTCTGCTATAGTCTTATCATTAGAGCTTTCCCAATTTGTTTGCAATTTACTTAGATAAGTGGGTTTACTTGCTATTGGCTACTTTTTCATCTCTTATTTTTTGTAAATGATGTTTGGTGGGAAGGGGCTGAAGTGGTATATATAAACTTGGGGTATGCATCCAACCCACCAGCCTTTTTAAAGAGAGAATGGCCAGGAAAATAGATTTTTTTTTATTCTAAACAAGTAATACCCCTAGGCAAGAAATATTTAGAAAGACAAATTCAGTTCCACTTTGTAACCCTTACCCTCAGAAAACAGAATGGCCAACTTTTTTTTTTTTCGGGGCAATGGGGGTTAAGTGACTTCCCAGGGTCACACAGCTAGTAACTGTCAAGTGTCTGAGGCTGGATTTGAACTCAGGTCCTCCTGAATCCAGGGCCAGTGCTCCATCCACTGTACCACCTAGCTACCCCCAGAAATGGCCAACTTTTTAACTCTTTTTCCTACTCTCTTCAAAGCAGGAATCACAGTGTCCCTTAAAGAGGGGAAAGGTCCAGAGATATCTATCAGTCGCCTCCCCATGAGTTACCTGTGCAGATGTGTATTCATATTTATTTATCATAATTGCATATATTTATATTTAGATATTCCATGTGGACATTCATATTTTACATGGGCAACCCTTACCCTCACATACACACAAAAAATTACTCAATATTTGGGGGCATGCAGCATCACCAACAATGAGGGGAATTGTAAAAGACCTCACATAAGGTATAGCTCTTCAGTTGAGCTTTGAATAGGAGACCTCAGGTGGCAAGTAAACGGTTCCGAATAGATTCAATAAACATTTATTAAGTACTTAATATGTTTGGATTGGATTAGTGGATAGAGTTCTGGCCTCATAGTCACAAAGACTGGAGTTCAAGTTTCCCCTCAGACACATAATAGCTGTGTGTCCCTGGGTAAGGGACCTAATCTCTCGATGTTCTAGACAACTCTAAACTGTACCATTGCAGTTCTCCGTAAGGAGAGGTCATTTCTTTATTCGGTGTTGTCTAAGAAGATTTAATCATGTGGTTTGGTCCAAAGAAAAATGTTTACAGCACTGCATTAGGTATTTATAATAGAAGGACAAAAATGAAAGCCTGATATTTGGAAGCCTATATTCTATGTGAGAAATTCTAAGGAACTGTAGTATGATACTAAGCCAAAGGTGTGACAGAGGGAAGGAGAACACCGAGAAGCAATGAACTTTAGTTAAATAAAACAGACAATGCTGGTACCATACTATCAGTGTTTAAGATGTACAATCTTCTTTTCTATAGAAAAAGTTAAATGTCTAATCTGTTACAATTATGTCATTACATGTTCTTTTTTTCTTAACTTTTGGGGAGAAATGGGAGGGAGATGCATTTTTTTAAAAGGACTTTGGGTGATTACTGGGAAGTGTCTGTTGTCTCAAAATAAAATGGATCAATGTAAAACCCCAGAAAGATTAAATGTCATTATCCACTGAACAGTTCATATGCTTTGTGAAATCATAGAAGTGGAAGGAACCTTGAGAGGTTAACAGGCCTATCCCTTTGCCTCCAAGTCAGAAAATCAATCAAGTCATCAATTATCAGGCACTTATTCCGTGTAAGTCACAGTGAAAAGCACTGTGGAGACTACAAAGCACACAATTGATGGGGAACAGGATAGCAAGGCTTTCTGGGGCTGTACATTGGCATATGCCTCAAGTCATCAGACTTTGAAGCATTGATTCACTTGCCACTGGAGTTTAAAGGGAGGTTTTGGGGGTGGTTTAGAATTATTTTTAAAAGTTATTTTGTGGAACCACTCTGTAGATCTAGGCATGAGAACAAGAAAAAGTTAAGTTTTCAGTCATTAATGAAGGAGTAAAGTTTTGGCTAGTTAATGAAAGATTAAGGAGAGAGGTGGTCCAGTAAACATAGTAATAGCTTCAGAGTCAAGGAGACCTGAGTTCAAATCTTCCTTTATATACTAGTTGTGGCTAAGTCACTGAACTTTTCAGAGCCTCAGTTTTCCTCTAACAGACTGTTAACTCTTTGAGAACAGGTACTGGGGGTTTTTTTTGTTTGTTTGTTTGTTTTGTTTTGTTTTGTTTACCATTCTTTGTCTCTCCAGTAATTAGCACAGTGGCTGATACATAGTAGGTACTTGTTGACTTAATTTATAAAATGGGAAGATTGGACTCAGTGGCCTCTAAGATCCTTTCCAGCTATGATTTTATGACTTCTGGAGACAAACAGCTATGGCTTTACAGATGCCAACCTGCCAGGTACCATTGGACTGCCCAAACCTGTTTCTGCTTGGAGCTCCACACAGGTGTCCCTCTAATTATTTTTGCCCAACTTTACTAGAAAAAGGGCAGAGAAGTGAAGGTTTGATATAAAATATGGTAGGAAAAAAAGAAACACCCACTGAGCTCATCAGGACAGCCCTCTCATTATTGTTGTTACTTTCCTATGGGGGGAATAATTGTGTTTTGTTTTATGTCTGTGTGTGTGGTTGTTTCTTTCTTTCTTAAAAAAAAATAGAAGTAACAGGCTTTAAGCGAATTAGAATACTTAATATGGGTTTTGAACTTCTGCCAGGAGACAGCTCCAAAGCAAGTTCTTCCTATTTACATTGTTGCATTTATCCATTTCTAAACATTAAAAGATCCATCTATCAGATTCTGGGTAAATCCAGCACATAGATAATTTGTAAAAAAAAAATAAAAAATAAAAAAAAATAAAAAAGCTCCCTTTCAAAATGTTCTGTGGTTTTTCTAATCTTGTCGCTTTTCTAATTTCCTAATCATATAACCTTGAAGTCGAAAGACACAGCCTGTGATAATCTGTGTACACTGTCTTCGTTATTATCACAGACATTTCTGGAAAAAAAAAAACCCACACTACCAAAAGACCTAGACATCTACACACCCACAAAACCCCCCTTACACATTCAAAGCTGACTTTAAAGCCATACTTTAGTCACAGTTCAATCAGATCCACATTAGTCCGACCCATCAGACAGAAAAGCGTTCACAAGCGTAAGGGGGGTATTGACTTTAAAAATTTACTGGCGAGGCGTTCAGAGCCTGCAGGAATGTCAAAACTCCAACCTGCATTTTGATGTTTTCGCCTCTGGTTAGTCTTGACTGACATGCTTGGAGCCCTTTGGTTTGTGCTCTGGCATCCATTAACTGTCCTTGACTCAATGTTACCCAGGCTGCTCGGGCCAGCACCTAATGGTTACAGTGGACTGGGTGCCCGCAAGGTGCAAAGAAAGTATACGCCCCATTGGAAGGGATCACATTGGCTAGTCTCAGCTTCATTAAGGGGGGCAGCGTTTGATCCCAAATTAATGAGAGCCGGTTAATTATTATTCTGATAATTGGGCCTCATGTGGGAGAACGGCAGTCAAGAGGTGTTTCAAAAAGGAAGCAAGTTTGGAAAAGGAGAAAGAACCGTCAAGGTTGAGGTGTCTTTGAGGAGAGTTTGTTTATATGCAGAGCGATTCCACCTAAGTGGGGATGTGGTAGGAGATGAAGGAGAGTGAAGGGGGCTGAGGAGAGCTCAAGTCTATATTTATTTCAGCTATCCTATATTACAAAATTGTTACCTTGGGGAAAACCATTCCGAAAAGGCTCACCAGTCTCACGACTGAACCTGTAATTCTGCAAGAAGAGGTTGAGAATTGGCTTCTTTTGGAGGAGAGAGGCGTGGTGGGGAGAGCTGGGGGCTCTGTGGCAATTCCCAACTGGAGAACAGATTCCTCATGTTATTTGAGGAAGGGGTGGTGATCCAGAAGCCCGCCTGAGCTTAGCAATTTATTTTTGTTTTCATCTGTAAAATGGGGCTGGGAGCAATTAGAGGGTGACAAGGAAAGGCTGTTATCTTCCTTATCCATATTCTCTTTATCGTAGTTGCCATTAACATAGCACTGCCCATAGATTGTCTATCTCATTTGATCCTCACAACAACTCTGGGTTGTTATAATAGATATTATAGGTATTACTATCATTATTATCATTACTATCATGGAGCTTGATAAAGTGGAAAAAACATGAGTTCTAAAATCAGAGGATCTGTGTTCAATCGCTGCTTTTGATACTAACTCTGGAAACTTGGGCTAGTCACTTAATCACCCTGTGCCTCAGTTTCTTCATGTTTCAAATGAGGGGATTGTGTTCAATAACTCAGGAGGTATCTTTGAGCCCTAGATTTCTATTTGACATATTAGGAAACTGAGGCTTGGAGTTATTAAGTGACTTGCCTATTCAGCTAGGACCCACTGAGGCCATTGGAATAGCAGACATGTTTATGGAAATTGTGTGTGTGTATGTGTGTGTGTGTGTGTGTGTGTGTGTGTATGTGAGTGAGTGTGTGTGTCTTCAGGATGTATCTGGTTGGAGAGGAATTGCTTTTTCAGGGTGGAGAGAGTCTATCATAAAAAACATGGGACTCATTTGCCCAGTGTTTATAGGGGCTTTAAAGTCTCAACAAAATCAGACTGAATTTCACTGACACAGCATACTTCAGTGTGAAATTCACTAGGTGGTAGGTCTTAGTTCATCTTGGAAGATGTACTTGGGGTTTATTCTATTCTAGGGCTAAAAACATGGTCTAGGACATAAGTCCAAGTAAGAAATTAACACCTGGCCTGGCTACTTATTTGCTTTATGACCCCAAGCAAGTCACTTAAGTCAGTGTCAATTCTTTCACCTATAAAATGAGAAGTGTGCATATTAGTTTAGGCAGTTTGGTATAGTGGAAAGTGTGCTCGATTTGGAGTCAGAGGACCCTGCTTCAAGTCTCTCTGACACTTGTATGAACTTGGACAAGTTACTCAGCCTCTTTGGACCTCAGTTTCCTCATCTGTAAAATGAGAGGCTTGGACTAGAGGACTCTAGTGAATGCCCTTTTCCATCTATGATGTTATGATCTTCTTACTCCTAACTCAGTGTTCTTTCCCCAAGCTGCATTGTTTCCTACATGTGAAGAATATTCATAAAAATGAAAGAATTATGCAAAATCATGCAAAGTGAAAACAGTATATTTAAGAACACTTTTCCAGCATGAGAATATAAAATCACAGGACCCTAAACTCATTGGGAAAGTTGATGAAGAGTTGCCATTAGTATCTGTATATTTAGGTATATTTAGATTTTAAAATTTCTTAAATATACACAAAGTGCTAGATCATAATGGCCTTGAGCGCCCTACACAGAGGCCATAATGTGTTTGAAAATGTTGAATTAATTCCTTGTCAAGTTATAGAAGTAGGTGGTTTGATTTTAATGTAGTTCATTTTGAGCCCATTCTGTGCATCATCAGTCTATCCCTCTTTCTGATAACTTACATCTTCTTGTGAAATTATTTTTTTGTTTGTTTTTGTTTTCATGGGGCAATGGGGGTTACGTGACTTGCCCAGGGTCACACAGCTAGTTAGTGTCAAGTGTCTGAGGCAGAATTTGAACTCATGTCCTCCTGAATCCAGGGCCAGCACTTTATCCACTGCGCCACCTGGCTGCCCTCTTGTGAAATTATTTTTAAGACTATCAGATGGTCAATCTAATAGCACAAAGAACCTAGTACCAACTTGAATTTAAATAGTGTTTATGCTAAGTTGAGGGGCAATGTTACACAGTGGCTAGGAAGTTGTCATTAAAGCCAAGAAGCCCCACAGTCAAGTCTTGGTTCTGACCCATACTAGTTATGTGGCCAAAGGCAAGTTTCTTAAACCCTCAGGGATTTAGGCAATGAACTTTGCTCTAAAACTATACATTGTGGAAAATGTGCTTGCCTGCATTGATCAAGGGAATTGTTTCGTTTAGGGGATCTCTATACCAGCTCTGAAGATAGATGCAGTAGAGACCCTGATTTCAAGGAACTTCCATTCTACTTGAGGGAAAACTGCACATGAAAAAATATATAGGTATGAAATATTTATAGCTGCTCTTTTGGTGGTAGTAAAGAATTGGAAATTGAGGGGATGCCCATCAATTGAGGAATGGCTAAACAAGTTGTGGTATACGAATGTAATGGAATATTATTGTTCTATAAGAAATGATAAGCAGGTGGATTTCAGAAAAACCTGGAAAGACTTACATGATCTGATGCTGAATGAAATGAGAAGAACCAGGAACATTGTACACAGTATCAACAACATTGTGTGATAATCAACTGTGATAGACTTAACTCTTCTCAGCAATACAATGATCCAAGATAATTCCAAAGGACTCATGGTGCTTTCCACATCCAGAAAAAAAACAACTGTGGAATCTGGATGCAGATTGAACCATACTGTTTCTACTTTTTTTTGTTTTCTTTTTTGAGATATTTCCTTTTTGTTCTGATTCTCTTTTCACAACATGACTAATGCAGAAATATATTTAATGTGATTGTACATATATAACCTATATCAGATTGCTTGCTCCCTTGGGGAGGGGGGTGGGAAGGGAAGGAGGGAGAAAAATTTGGAACTAGAAATCTTATAAAAACAAATGTTGAAAACTATCTCTACATGTAACTGGAAAATAATAAAATACTTTTATGATTAAAAAAAGATAAATAGGTACAAAGTAATTTCATAAGGGGAGAACACTAAAAAATGAGAAGGGAGGGTAAGGAGAGGCCTTGTGCAAGAGATGCCACTTGAATCAAGCCTTGAATTCTAAGAGGTAGAGGGAAGGAAAGAGGGAGGGAGGGAGGGAGACAGACAGACATGCAGAGATGGAGACAGAGACAAAAAGAAGGGAGAGAAGGAGGGAAGGAAAGAGAAAGAAAAAAAGAACAGGGATGGAAAGAAAAAGGAAAGAGAGAGAGAGAGAGAATTCTAAGCCATGGACAGGACATCCTGTGCAATACAAAGGTAGGTGATTGCATGTCAAGTATGGAGAACAGCAAATAGGTTACATTGTCTGGAACTTAACAGTTTATCAATAATGTGAAATCAGACTAGAAAGATAGATTGGACCTAGACTGTGAAGGGCTTTAAATGCCAAATAGAAGTCTAGCTCTAATGGAGATACCAATGAATAGTCTGGAAAGTGGGATGATTCCCTTCTACTACATCCTCAAAGGGGATGATTATATTCAGAATATCTCTAATTGCTCTTAACAAAGAGAATCCATGAATTTACCTAAACAACTCCACAGATCTCTTTGGATGTGAGTCACCTATAAAGACATTTGCTACATTTTATCCAAAATATTTCCTTTTACTGGTCCTATTGAGAATATGGGGTAGTATGGGCCTGATATTTCTAAATAAAGTAGATAAATCATTCTTTTTTTTTTTTTGAGGCAATTGGGGTTAAGTGACTTGCCCAGGGTCACACAGCTAGTAAGTGTCAAGTGTCTGAGGTCGAATTTGAACTCAGGTCCTCCTGACTCCAGGACTGGTGCTCTATCCACTGCGCCACCTAGCTGCCCCATAAATCATTCTTGTGATCCACATCCTTCATGATTTTATAGACTTTGGCCATGTCCCACCCAGCCCTTATTTGTCCAGTCTGAAGAGACCCAAACTTTCAGTATGTCATCAGAAGGCATCTCCTACATTAAAAAAAATATTCTTAGGGGTACATTACTGACAAGTGTCCCTACTTTGTCCACTCTACCCACTTCCTTTTCATCAGAATAGTTCTAGCACACATCTTCTGGAAATTAGACACAGCATCATGCAGTTGAAAATGTGTTAGATTTGTAATCAGATGGTCTAGGTCTTAAGACTGGCTCTTCCATTTATTACCTGTGTGATCTTGAGGAATCCTTTAACCTTTGGTGGCCTAAGTTACTATATCAAGGGGATTGGACAAGATGAGAATTAAGACCAATTTGAGCTCAAAGTCAATAACGATGGGTTGTTTAGTCATGTTTCATTCTTCATGACCCCATTTGAGGTTTTCTTGGCAAAGATATTGGAGTGGTTTGCCATTTCCTTCTGCAGCTCATTTACATATGAAGACACTGAGGTAAACAGGACTCACAGCTAGTAAGTGTCTGAATTTGGATTTGAACTCAGATCTTCCTGACTCCAGGACCAGCACTATATCTACTGTGTCACTATTTGTCAGACACTGTACTAGGATCTAGTGAGAAGACTAGAAAGGTTAAAAGGGTTGGGTTAAGAAGAGCTTTGAATGGCAAGCAAAGATTTTATAATTAATCTTGGAGGTGATAGGGAACCATTGTACTATATTTTCAGGGGTTTGGGGGTGACATGGTCAGACTTATGCTTTAGGGAGATCATTTGGAAAACTGAAACCAGCCAGAAAACTATTCTAAAATGTCTCTTTGATGTGAATGTTACTAAAAACTAGAGCAGCCCTAGTCTAAATGAGAAAACTTTCATCGGCTCCCCATCTTACCAAGACATTGGTTATGATCTAGGATTTCCAAGGTTCTCTTAAAATTGTACAAAAGTTCTAGCCAGTACTTAGCACAGTGCCTGTCATATAGTATGTGCTTTATGAATGTCGATTTATAGATAGATTGATTGATCCTCTCTGGTGATGAGGACTCAAAGGCTGATTCCTTGTGCTGTCATAATCTTGGGAAATCTGGGAGCTTCTTTTTTGTAAATTAGCATCAGATTTTAGGCTTTGAGGGAGTGGGGGAGGGAGAGACAGACAGAGAGACAGAGACAGAAAAGAGAGATAGACAGAGAGACTGAGACCGAGACAAAGACAAAGAAAGAGAGAGAGAGAGAGGGAGGAAGGAAGGAAGAAAGGGAGGAAGGGAGGGAGGGAGGGAGGGAGGGAAAAAGGGAGGGAGGGAGGGAGGGAGGAAGGAAGGAAGGAAGGAAGGAAGGAAGGAAGGAAGGAAGGAAGGAAGGAAGGAAGGAAGGAAGGAAGGAAGGAAGGGATGGAGGGAGGGAGGGAGGAAGGAAGGAAGGAAGGGATGGAGGGAGGGAGGGAGGAAGGAAGGAAGGAAGGAAGGAAGGAAGGAAGGAAGGAAGGAAGGGAGGAAGGAAGGAAGGGAGGGAGGGAGGAAGGAAGGAAGAATTTGGGGCAAGGCAATATTGATAATTCAGGGCATAAAGCTAGGTGCTAGTGATACAGTAGCAATCAACTCAGCCCTCTCCTAAATCGTTCAATGTTAAAATATGGCACTCCTTTAGATGCCCTGAGGGCAAAAATTTTGTCTTCTCCACTACCCATGACTATGAATTTTACTATCCTCTGTTTATAATATCCACTGGGGAGGAAGAAATCAGTCCTATTTTAAATTCTATCTAGGTTAGGGATGTGATGGAGCCAGCTTCAACCAGCTTGAGAGCCCTGACTGTTATATTTTCAGTGCAAGTATCTATACCTTAGAAATCAGCAAACACTAAAAATCAGGGCTTGATTTGTTATTTTGTTGATTGTTTAGACTTAAGAAAATGTAAATAATACAGATTAAATTTTAAAATGTGCCAAAAACACCCACCTCCCCAGCTGGGTTGTTAAACATTTATTAGCATACCTCTAGTCATAGTAGCTCTTAGTTAAATGATCATAAGTGAGGGGTAAAAACCAAGTTTATAAAATGCTATGAGTAAAAGTTATGGATCTGATTCATATATTTATAATGCTGGAGCAGCAGCAGCATGTAGAGTTGAAAACTGGAGTTGGAGTCAGGAATACGCTGAGTTCAAGCCCTACCAAGACAAGGGCTATGTGCCCCTGGGCAAGTCACTTAACCAGTCAAGACTCTAGGCTACTCTCTAAAGCTAAAATTTTTGGAGAAGATGCTAACCTGCATAAGTAGGAGTTTCTCACCTGGAAGTTCCCTATTCTGAGATCACAGGTCCAGAGCTATCTTATCATTATCATCCTAAAGCATTTTTGAAAAAACTATTTGCTATGTTGCTCTGTGCTGGGCATAGCACTATGTAAATGAAATATTTTTGATCTCTGCCCTTGAGAAGCACCTACTTTAGTTTTATTTTTAGTTTATCTTCCAGTGGCAAGCCCATGTATTTACACATCACCCTGAGGCAAAGTCTTGTGTTGCATTTTCCAAATACATCACCTTTGTCTTTCTTTTAAAGATACTTTTATCCAAGTCTCAGAGTCAGTGGCTATAGATTGGATCAGATAAAGATAGATAATACAGCTTAGTTTGGTATTTCCCAATTTAAAATAGTAAAAAATTAAAGTATTTAAATTCTCCAGCTTCATTGGCAGGTTTCAGGAAGCAGAGGGAAGAGTTGGGGGGCGGGGCAGAGAATAAAGTACAGAAAGGAAGATAATGGAAAGTTAGGGTTGTTTTTTTTAAGTTCACGGGTTCCTTAAGAAATAAAAATTAAACAATGAAAAGTAAGAAATAAAGAGCAAATATTGTTAGTAAAAATTCTGCAGAGCAGTAAAAATTGGCTAAGCATGGCTGTTGTCATTTGGTAGGTTGGTGGCTAGGTACCATCCAATCAAGTGTCTGGAGAACTGGATTGAGAATCAATCCCAGGGCAGCTAGGTGGCACAGTGGATAAAGCACAGGCCCTAGATTCAGGAGGACCTGAGTTCAAATATGGCCTCAGACACTTGACACTTACTAGCTGTGTGACCCCAGGCAAGTCACTTAACCCTCAATGCCCAACCAAAAAAACAAACAAACAAACAAACAAACAAAAACAACAACTAGAGAATCAATCTCTCCTTACAGGTACCTATGTAGTGGAAAGAGACCAGGCTTTGGGGTCAAATACTCCTTCTGCTACTTACTAAATGATCTTAGACTAGATATTTCACCCCCTTTGAGCCTTAGCTCCCTCATCTTTAAAATGAGAGGACTGAACAGAATGATTTCTAAGGTGACTTATAACTGTCACCCCTATGAACTTGTGATATTGCCCTTCCACCCAAGTGTTGTTTCTCATAATCCCAGTGATCACAATCTCAATTCTAGAAGCCAAATATTTTCCTAGACAATTGAATTCTTGGTTAAAAAAACCAACCCAGTTTTTTTCTGACATTAAAAGAACACCACTCTCATTGCATAGTCACATTTGATTGGGTAACAGCATGGAAGAAAGAGCACTGACCCTGGAGCCAATGGACCTGGGTTCATATCCCACCTCTGAAGTCAATTTACTGATGTAATTTTGGCAGGTCTCATAGTCTTGATGGGCCTCAGTTTCCTCCTTTGTAAAATAAGAAGATTGAACTCAGCAGCCTCCAACAAAGGGACCTTTTCAGTTCAAAGTCGATGACCTTATGACTGTGTCGAGTATTTATGACTGTCCAAAAGATTCTAGAGGAGAATACTAATTCTCATTTTGCATGGCTGTGCAGACAACATTACACAAATAACATGAATTCATCCAAAGTCTATCTTGCAGACATCTTCCATTTTTCTTATCCTCATTCTGGCATGAATAAGTGAATCTGTCATTGCCTCCCCACCCCCCAAATTATCAGGAGAGTTCCATCATGTATTAACACCTTATCTTTTTTTTAAGGGAAAGCATTTTTGGTTTTGCTACATCATTGTTGTTTTTCCAAACTGCTATGATTTTGTGAACATATCTTGTCAAGATTAGGAAAAGCTGAGAAGATATAATTGATTATATGCTGGTGTGGTGACACATTTACTAGTCAAGATAGATCACCTGAGCCATACCTGATAAATCCAGGCACATTCAAACTCTCTTCCTAATAATGAAGGTTGGACTATGTATCCCCTTGGGCCACTTTGTGAGTTTTATGAAACAATCCTGGCTTGCTTTTCTGGAAATCAGTGACTATTCCTTGGTTTATATTTTTTCTATTTCTTCTCCCTAAGTGCTTGTTATTTGAAAAAATAAAATGAATTTATTCCTAGCAAACACTTTCAGAGGCTGTGGCTATACAAACAAATCAGATTGCAAAAGACAAAAAAAAAACATGAATTCAGTCAATAATTTGGGTTTAGAATATGGGTTTCTGATTTAGGATGTGGCCAGGGTGGAACCCTATCCTCAAGGCCAGCTGAGTAAATCTCCATATGCTTAGTCTATTGATATTCTTTCTGCTGCCCTATCCCCTCGCCCTCAAACAAAAGATTAGTCTGAAAAAGAAAGGGTGGGTTGCATCTCCTTTTCTTTTTTTTTCTTCTTTTTTGGTGAGCCAGTTGGGGTTAAGTGACTTGCCCAGGGTCACACAGCTCTATCCACTGTGCCACCTAGCTGCCCCCTGCTTTTCTTTTTGTAGAAACGGGGTTCTGGGGGAGTGGAATATTTTATATACCATCTAGTAGAGTTAAAGCATTGATTGGTTTTACTAAACTGATTCATTTCTATTTCTTTGAAATCTTGGTTACTTGGGAATGGCTTCTTGGCTAGGAGAGTAATGTATTTGAAAATTAAAGTGATGTAAAACAAAAATAAATCAACAAAAATTAAATTTAAACAAAAGAAAACAAAGGGGTTTTATTTTATATCCTGAGAAATAACTTTTTCTCTTAGAATTAAAGAATTTATGATTGTTTCCATACATGGAAATGAAATAAAGGAACTTGGACAATTAACCCAACGTCAAACCATAGTATCAATTGCCAAGATAGTTCAGGCCAAAGTCAGTCAGCAAGCATTTATTAAGCATTCAGTTTGTACCAATCATTGTTAGTAAATGCTGGTGGGGCAAAGGAACAAAAAGAGCAGCCTCCACTCTCAAGGAGCTCACAGTCTAATGGGTAAGACCAAGGCAAAACAACTATGGGCAAATAAGAGGGGGGGAGTTTATATATGTGTACATACATATACATATATGCACATATGCATACATATGCATATATATACATATATTTGAACAAATTAAATTGGAGATAACTAACTAGTGGAAGATACTACCATTGTGTTTTTGAGGATGGAAATGTTCCAATAATTGCCTAAATTCTCCACCTCATTTGATTGGGTTTTTTTTGTTGTTTTGGGGGTTTTTTTGTTTTTTGTTTTGGCAGGGCAATGAAGGTTCAGTGATTTGCCCAGGGTCACACAGCTAGTAAGTGTCAAGTGTCTGAGGGCAGATTTGAAATCAGGTCCTTCTGAATCCAGGGCCTGTGCTTTGTCCACTATGCCACCTAGCTGCCCCTGCCTCATTTGATTGTATAGAAGCAAACAGTGGTAGGTTGGAGTCAAGCACAGGAATTTCAGGGATAGTTTTTTTGAAAGTAGAAGGTTCTTGACATCTGCCATGTGGCAAACGAGTGCCCGGAATTTTGATCTCTGGAGCATTCCATGTGTTCGTCACCATCCTATTTATTTAGCTCTGGAGTTTCCTGTAGTTCCCAATTCGATCAGAGCTACACTGCATGTGGCTGATAAGTGTGTGCTGAGAGGGCAGAGGGGTGGGGAGGCAGGAGGGGGGAACGGAATTTCTGAGATTTTGTTTTGGTTTGTTTTGCTGCTTTCAAACGTAGAAGCAAAATGCATTCTTTAGGGAGAGATAACACTGGTGTGACAGGAAATAGTTCAAGTTCAGCAGGACTTATTAACAGACATAAAAGAAGCCGACACTTTGATTTCAGGGTAAGTGAGAGACAAGCAATTGCCTCCAACTTTGACTAGTTTAGTTCCCTAGTGGTGAATTAAAAATGGATCCTGGAGAAGATGTGCCACACTTGAGAGCACAGAAATGGCTTCTCTCTTGTTAGTTACTTTCCAGCATAGACCAAATTCATTCAGTAATTAAACAAGCATGTATTGAGAACCTACCTTGCACCAGCCTCTGTGCTAGACAATAGGGATTTTTTTAAAAGTGGTTCCTGGTCTCAAGGAGCTTGTGTTCTAGTAGGCTAATTCAAATGGTTTACAATTCTTGGAAGTGAATTTTTTTCTTCTTTTTATCCAAAAAGGTATTTTGATTCCAACTCTATGGGATCACATGGAAACATCTAACTAAAAAATGTGCATTTCACATCTAGATTTAGGCACCTAAATAACACCAAAACAACTGCTTTACTGCTGATTGGGGCTATTCATTTGGGGACAGGGATGAAGGGGAATCTAATCAATTAATGGTTTTTCTGAATTTGTTCATTTCAGTCCAATACATCCATCTAGTAGCTTAGGCATGATTCAAGGTGGAATTGTGATGAAGTTCTTTGGGGGTCATGCTACTTCATTTTTCCGAACCATATTATCCCCTAATCCCATGACATTCCCTACTCCAAGCTGTGAAAGCCATCATGTCATCCCATGGCTATACATCTAGGTCCAGATTAGTGCATGTGATGAATCTCTTGAAGAGGTCACATTATTTTAATTCATCCTGCTTATTTCCATTGTTATGGAACCAGCTGCCATATTGTACATAATTTTAACTTCAAACAGTGTGAATATGAAAACATGAGACAACTTCAGGGGATTCATTATTTGCACTACTCAAGACCTAGCTATATGGGACCATAGCTGTTCAGACATATCCAGTCCTGACCTTCTCAGGAAGCAGCAAATAATTCCATCTTCATTTATCTGTCCTTCCTTATCTGTCATCAACCTTTCCAGTGCCCTGTTTTCAGCTAGCTATCATAGGAGGAAAGAGACAGTGTTGCATGGTAGAAAGTACATTGGATTTGGAATCCAGGGTTCATATTCTAGGTCTGGCATTTCTTTCTCATTGTGATTTTGACTAAGTTACATAACTTCTCTAGACCTTATTTTCCCTGTTCATAAAATGAGGTCTACATCTATGATTTTTTGGTAAACTAATTCACTCCAAGGTGTTCATATGGAAAAAGCAATGAACTTGGAATCAGGATACCAGAGCTCTTGTCTCAGCTGTGATAGTTAACAGTCATGTGACCTAGGGGAAGTACCTTAGCCTTTCTAGACCTAAGTACCCTCATCTGCAAAAAGAGAATGCCAATATCTATTCCGATCACTGGTATAGGGTTGTTATGGAGATTAAATGGGATAATTCCTCTGAGAGTCCTTTGTCTATTCTAAACAGATACACATAATTTAATTCATTATAAAAAACACATCCCTAAAGTGCTAGAAGAATGATGAGTGGCAAAATCCCTAATGGAAGAAGGTCCATCGCTTTAACCACTGGATGCGGGAGATAGTTTGGAGGCAAAAGAGCCCTTCTTCTAATCACACTGGGGAGGTGACTGGGAATTAGACTTGGCACAACATCATAGAGGTTGGTATGCCTAGGAAGAATCCAACCTGGGGCCTTAGGATTCACTGGCCCATGGGAGCTACTTGGATTCCAGATTCTTCACTTAGAACTGATTTGGGGGCAGCTAGGTGGCACAGTGGATAAAGTGCTGGTCCTGGATTCAGGAGTTCCTGAGTTCAAATCCAGCCTCAGACACTTAACACTTACTAGCTGTGTGACCCTGGGCAAGTCACTTAACCCTCATTGCCCTGCAAAAAAAAAAAAAAAAAAAAAGCTGATTTGAGGGCATTCACCTGCCATGAATTTCTTGACCTTCTCTCATCTCTAAACTCCAATGTAACCCCCAGAGTTTCTGGTCTGCTTGTCTCTCTATGTTGAGTCTGGCATCATCAAAATCTTTCTTTTTTCTACTATTACTGTATCTTTGTGCACTCATATTACTGATTTTAAATACTAAACCACAAGAGTATTGTTTAGGATATATTTATAAGGGAAAAGAAAACATAAAAAGTCAGAAATTAAACATCTGAATCAGGTCATTAGAAGTCGATTTTTTTTTTAAATCCCAGCTCCCAAACTGGGAAGTACTTACCTTATCTACTGGGCTTCTCCATTTACATTTCTCCACATCTAGCTGGATCCACCATGATTTTCTCTAGACTGGAATTCAGTGCCTGGAACATAGTTAGAACTTAATAAATACTTGCTGACTGACTTACTAACTGACTACTCTCTTGAAGGACCAAGAACAAAATGACATCCTCTCTATGGGAATATGCCTAAACCAATTTTTTACCCACCTGGGTACATCTCCCCATAGCCAATCAAGAAGTTTCCTTATTGCATGATGGTTTTGTTGTAAATGAGTCCAGTTCCTTCTACCCCTTGGCTCCCAATATCACTTGCTAACTAACTTCCTTTTTTCTTTCCTGAGGGAAAAAGAAAACAAAATGTAAGCAAGGACAGCTATCATTCCCATTACCTTTAGTTTAACCCAAAACACAATTCACCCTACAATCAGTCTGGTACAGGATAAAGAACCTGATTCTGAAGTCAAATGACCTGGATTCAGATCCTGTTTCTTAGGCTAACCACTTGTGTGATTTGGGGCAAGTCATTCGCCATCTGTGAGCCTCCGTTTTCTCATCTAAAAAAAAATTTGAGGGGGCTAAATGAGTTGGCTTTTGAGGGTTCTTTCCAGTTCTAGATTCAAGATCTTTTGATCCAAATTCATGAAGACAATCTGATTCTTTACAATTCCTTTCAATAGAGGACAGAATAAAGATCATAAAATGGAAAAACAGTGCAAAGATCACATTTCAGTGCAGGCTGTCTTTTTATTCAAAAGATGGACAATTCAGGCCAGATAGTTGTATTTGTTACATGATGGGTAACTTTCAGTAACATGCAGCTTAAAAAATTATTGCAATGATCTTTTTTCCTCTCTTTTCTGGTAGCAGAAAGAGCCAGTTCCTTCCTTTGTTCTTTTTTCAATGCATAGCCTCCCCGTATCCCAAGGTTCCAATTAGGTTTTTTTAAAGCAAGAACATACAAGCCAAACCCAAGGGGATAGACAAGAACCATGGGAAATAAGTTTGTGTTGCTGATGTGCAGTTGAAGCACTTTCTTGGGTAAATCAAACATGAGTTTTTTGTTTCATCCCTCTCAATAAGAGCACCAACATCCCTCTTTGCTGGTGCTATGGTGACCTAATATTAGGGGACCAAGAATGGTTTATTATAAGAGAAGAACAGTTGATCAGTCCTTGCGACTGCCAAAGCAATCCCGATTTTTGTGTCTAGGGAGCTCCTGAATGATTTTGAGAAAAAATAGTTCTCTCTTCTTTGGAGAGTAGTCAGAGGCTGTTATACACAATACAAGTAGAGAAGTAAGATAATTACCTGGACCAGGGCTTCTTAATTTTTTTCCACTCACAATCTCTTTTTTTCCCCAAGAAGTTTTTACTTGACCCTGGATATATAGGAATATAAAATAGGTATACATAACCTTTTACCATTGGCAATTTTTTCATGATCCCCACATTTAGTTATGTGACCCCATCTGGGGTCTCAACTCACAGTTTAAGAAACTAGGATCTAAATAATAATACAGACAATAAAATATATTAAAGATTATTCCTCTTTATATGTCCAGATCTTGTTTGTTTCCTTGAATAAGCAGATCATTGTTATTGTGATCCACTTCATTTTTCTAATGTATATCTTGCCGTAGATGTCCAGGGTAATAAGTCATCACCCAGGCTACTCTCATGTTTAGGCAAGACTATGCCGAAAGAACTCCTGATTCCAAACTCATCACATATGGTAAGAATGCCACCTTTCCATTCATATTATCCATGATTCAGTCCTCTCCAGTAAGTTTTTCATATTGAAACTTAAAAAAAGTTTGAAGAAGAGTTCTTTTTAACAAGGCAAGTGTTACTCATGACTATAAAGAGGTTCTCCTTTATCTTTAGACTGTTTATCCTATCCCCTCAACTTTGTGTGGCCTTCACTAGCCATTTGACCTACTATCTTGCTATGTGTGATCCAGGGCAACTGGATCAAAGATTTGGGCCAAAGTGTTTTTTTAAGACATTGATGTAACATGTTCATGTATTTATATAACCACTAGTTATCTTTAAAAGAAAGAGACACAGAAAGGAAGAGAAAGAAAAAGAGAAGGGATAGACAGAGAGAGAGAGAGAGAGAGAGGCCCAAGTATCATTAGATTATGTTGCTACTCCCGTCAATCAAATGTAGGGTATCTAAAGGTAGAACTCAGACTATATAAAAGTAAGAAGAATGGTCAAAATAATCCAGCTGTTTCTATAAAAGACAATAGTAGAGTTGATATTTTGATTAGGACATGATGCCTATGTGAAGTAGATGGCTCCAAAAGGGAAGTTTCATTGGTTTTTGTTTTGTTTTTTATTTTCAGGTGTTTTTTTTCTGGGATGACTTGTAGATATGGCCTTGTTGGGTGATGTCTGCTCCTAAAATCACCTGAAGTCAGGCTTTCCCACTTCTCCTCATCCTCAAGGAGGAAGGTAAAAGGCATGTTTAGACCTTTAGAACAAATGAAGCAGTGTTGTATACAGCTTATTTGGAGTCAAAGGACTTGGGTCTTTTGGCAAGTAACCTTTGGCAGGTCATTAACCTCTGAATCTCAGTTCCCTTATCTGTAAAATGGATGCTTGGAATATATGACCCTTAAAGTCCTTTTCTAGTTCTAAGCATATGCTCCTATGGTAAGAAGACTGTTAAAACCAAGCTAAGCTTAAGTCTGTCTTCACTTTATTTTTTTTTAACCAGATCTGTGATTTTACAGGAGTTGTGGACTCCATTCCTCTCTCAATGCTGATCAGCAGCTACTTTAACAACTTCTTATTTTAAAAAGATTCCTAGGGCCCTAAGAAGTGAAGTCAATCAATAAAGTATTTTTAAAGTACTTATTAGGTACCAAGCATTGTGCTAGCTGCTTTGGGGATTTAAAAAGGGCAAAGACATCATCCCTGCCTTCAACTAGCTCCTGCTCTAACGGGGGGGGGGGGGGGGGGGGGGCAGGGGGGGGGGCGGGGGAGACAACATGAAAACACCTATGTACATTAGCGATGTGAACTGGAAACAGTTTAGCAACAATGTGAACTGGAAACACAGAGAACTAACTTCTAGTTAGAGAGAAAAATCTCTTAAATGGGATTTAAACTGAGTCTTGAAGGAAGCCAGGAGGCAGAAGTGAACGTGAAGAGACAGACAGACAGACAGACAGACAGAGATCGAGCGCATTCCAGGCATGAGAGGAGGTGACTTGCCCCAGGGTTCTTTGGTCAACATGCTTCTGAGTCAGGTCTTCTAGCTCAGGAGCCAGCTCTCTATCCACTGGTTCCTGTCATCTCACATACATTTATTGATCCTAAATCAGTAGCTTACATTTCTGTAGTGCTTTAAAGTTGGCCAAGTGCTATTTTCACAATAACTTTATGAGGCAGGCAGTATCTAGCATAGTATTGAAAGACCCCAGCACATAGTATGTGCTTCATAAATGTTTACTGATTAAGGAAATGATTGTAAAGATTATAAAAAGAATATGTCATCTGGAACTTTGATCATTTGTATATCATCCTATATAAAAACATACACACATATCCATCCATACATATGTATGTGTGTATATACATACATATATATAGGTATATAAAACTATATATACATTTATAATCATCCACCTAATGTATAAAGAGTTATGATGTGCCAACCAGAATTAGATGGGAAGAGAGAAGGCTACAGATTGTTATTTAGGCAGGGGTAACTTGATTTTAAAAAAAGAGAGGCTTTTTCTACTCTCCATCCACCCACATCATGTCCTACCACTACAACCAACTAGAAAGTGACCGGTCAATCAATTCTCCAGCCCCACTGATACAATTTCAGCCCAATGGCTAAAACTGAAGTGGGACTCACTTGACTCTAAGCATCTTATATAAATACTCTTGACACCTTTGCATTTAAAGGACATTAGGAGATTTTGGTTCTGGGGTTTAGAGGTTAGCTTGGGCTTGGTTAGAGAGAGCTAGAGCCAGCAACCCCTCTGGAAACAGGCTGAAAACAAATACCAGAGTTGGCAAGAATCCCCCATGATTTGCCTGTCAGCCTCAAGTGGGTGTCCAAAGTATTAGAAAGTCAGTGAAAGTGAACTGGTAATTAGTTGAGAGTATTCACAAGTGAGGGTCATCCATTGCAAGCACTTCATATGATAGCAAAGCCTTGTTGTGGTGTGAAGTAGGCTACCCCTTCCCCCTTAGTCCCAAGAACAAAAAAGGAAATTCTCAAGGAAAGTCTAAAATAGAATTCAAAAAGAACAATAGAATTGGGTTTGATTTGTTTAATTCCAATATCAAGGTCACTAGAAAGTACTACAGCTTTTATTTGTGTGGTGGGTTTTTTTTTTTTTGGCAACATCTTTCTTTTCATTTGATGGTCCTGTCATCCCCAGAACTGTATATGTTACTGATCCTGCCTGTATTCAAAGCTGTTATTAAGTGGAGTCTTTCAGATTTTAGAGAAATGATAATGGCTCCAAAGATGACAGAAAGTGGCAGCTGGTGACAAAAAACCCCTTGATAAGACGACAACAGTAAATCAAACTACCGCCACTTTTCCGTTTCATGTTTGTTAATACCACCTCGGCTTTTGAAGTTTAAAGTAAGGTTCAAAAAAGCCAGGTGCTGAATCATAATATTAAAGCAAGGAAGGAGATCCATGAAAGAGAGGAGATCTGAGAGGGAAAAGCAACAAACACAGCTTTCAACTGCCTTTTGTCGGCCTTTCTGCAGATGTCACCAGTTGTTATCCCCAGCAGAGGTTTCAGGCTTGTAGCAGTGCCTCTGGCTGATTCCAACTCAGCGTTTCAAGTGTCAATCAAAAAGGAAGGACGCAGCTTAGGTCCTGGTCATTGTCCTGTGAAAAGAGCCAAGCATTTAACATTGATTTAGCTCCCTCAATATACAAAGATAGAGCCAGCTTTGTGCAGCAAAAAAGGGCCTTTGGCAAGGTTGCTTGTAGAGCAATTCCATCGCATCCAATGCTCCTTGGTTTAGCTGTCATACTGTGGTGTCTGGAGCCCTCTGAAAAGTTATTCAGGATTGAGTGAGCAAATTAAAAAGAAATAACATGCTCTCGGAAAGAGTGGCGCCTGGCTATGGGGGTGGAGGGGGTTGGGGGAAGCTTTTAGCTTAACGCAGTCTTATAAAATGGTTTTAATTTCTTTCTTTTTTTTAAAAAGTTATCAGATGCTGTTGAAATGGTGCTTTAAGCAAGTCAGGCAGGAGGCTGGAGGACACCCTTAGCCACTGGCCTTCTCCCTCTGAGTTATGGACAGCCTGACCCAGAATACTTCCTCCTTGGCCAACTATGTTCCAGCCAGTTTGCTTCCAATGTTGGAAGAAAACCCAGAGTAAATTCCTCAGTGCCCTACCCTTTCTTCATGCTTAATTCTTACTCATGGTTATGTGGACACACACAAATCAGTCTGACTGAATCCAGAAAAACAAAATTTCAAAATCAAAGAGTTGAATTCTGCCATACCATCATGTAGGTTCAGATGTTCTCTTCTCCCCACCTTCATGTGATGCCTCATTGTTGGTTTTAATGAAATTTTCATTTTTCTATTCAACACACATTTTAAGTACCTACTTTGTATAAGCATATATATACTCACCTACATATGCGTATATATGTATGTGCATATATAGAGATGTCTGTATATATATATGTGTGTGTGTGTGTAAAGAAGGAGAGAGAGAAAGAGGAGAGAGAGAGAGAGAGAGAAATGAAAAAAGCATGTTCTTAAAGCACTTATTCTACTGGGGAAATGCAACAGTCACCTAAATGAATGCAGAGTAATTTAAAGAGTAAAAAAGTACTAATAACTAGAAGGGATGTGGGGTTGGGAAAGACCTCATGAAGAAGGTGACATTTGAGGTATATTTAGGAGGTTCAACTTTGCAACCACTTGTGGATCTGTGTAGACACAATTATCTATTGGGGGATATTATGCCTTTATTATTCATTTTTTTCTCTCTACACTAGCTTGTAAATCCTTCCTTTTTTGTGCCCTTCCTTGTCATTGGAGTTTAAGGTTACTTGGTGGACTTTTACCTTTACTTATACAAGTCTTTAGAACTGGGCTCTGCCAAAAAAAATCATAGTTTCAGGAATAGAGTAACCTGTAGGTTCCCTGCAGGCAGAAACTATGCTTTGTATTCTCATTGCCCAGCAAAATGCCTTCTGAACATCACACAGTTAATCCTTATTGGTCAAATTAAGTTTGTAAGGTTTCTTTCTTTTCTTTCTTTTGAGGGGCAATGAGGGCTAAGTGACTTTCCCAGTGTCACACAGCTAGTAAGTGTCAAGTGTCTGAGGCTGGATTTAAACTCAGGTCCTCCTGAATCCAGGGCTGGTGCTTTATTTATTGCATTACCTAGCTGTCCCCCCCCCAATGTTTCTTTATAGAAGAAATGGTCCTAGATTGTGGCTAATCACTTAGATATTGCCAAGATAAGAACTGGGCAGAAAAAAGATCACAAAGTATTATTTTGTTTTCAAATGCTACCCAGAAGCAATAGTCTTAAAATGGCAACCCTTCAATTTAACCAAATTCTTGGGTCCACAGAGAAGCACTATCATATTGAATTAACTAAGCACAGTGCTTGGCACTTACTATGGTAAGTAGTTAAATACTTTTTCATTCATTCATTGAGGGTCCACATTAGCTAGTCTCTACCTTGCCTGAACACCAGTAACTAACTCCTTCTTCCACATGTGTATTTGATGGTGACCAATTGTGGAAAATTAAGACTTCCCCAAACAGCTTATTATTTGGGAATGAGATCATTATTCTGGAGGGGAAAACAAATTTGCAGACAGCTTGGTGAGAGCCTCAACTAAGCCGGAGCATCATGAGGGCATTTGAGGATGAAACTAGAAGGCAGATGATAAATAGAAAAGATCTATCAAGATTTCTACAACAAATTCTCTTCTCTATCCATGACAGTAAAAGTGCTGCATTTGAACCTTTATATTGTAAGGGCTAAAATTCTAGCTATACTGTCTGAAATATCTAATGAGTGGTTGCCAATAAATTATAAGCTTTAGCAAGAGTTAGGCTTTTAAGCATTTATTAAGGAGAATAAGAATTTGGTAAAGAGAGAGAGAAAGGCCTAGATTCCTCTATCTATTAAAGGTAGAGTGCATTTTTAGCTCCCTTCTCCACCAGAGTCCTCAGGAAAGAGAGTGAGACAGAGCACCAGCCTCCCCCTTCTTCCTCCCACAAGCCAACATCACTTCCTGACGCCAAAGAAAGCCGCATGGTCCTGCCCTCAGAGGCCCTCTCCTCATGTTGGAGCTTTCCTACAGTAAGCCTCCAGCAGGTGGCATCATTCCAATCATTACAATATCATAGACCCCAATGTCCTGCAAGAGAAAGTAGAAATACCACTGAAGAAAACAGATGGGAAGAACACCTGGACCAGACCATACACAGAGGAGGCCCGGTCTTAAGGAAACCAAGGTATTGATTCTCAAGGAATATGAAAGAAAGGAGGATACCCAACAATTGCAACAGTAATGATTTTAGCCTTGCTGCCACCACCACCATAAACATTATACATGTAATAAGTGTTTAGTGTGTGCCAGCCGCTAGGTGCTAGGGAGACAAC